>NW_027267392.1:0-20034 GCF_963676685.1 Mytilus edulis | reverse complement strand
TTGAAAGCTTAATAACAAAAAAAGTATTCTTACCCTGTTTTTGTTTCATTTTCGGCACATTTTTCAACTTCTGTTTTTGTCGTAGGCTTTGGCCTTAGAAAGCGAGCTGACTTTGTAGAGGCAGGAATTAGTTGAACATTCTTTTTATGAACAGATTTAGTCACTAAGTCATACAAGTCTTTTGGTAGTCTCACAAATTTGCCTTTTCAGCAGGTAAAGTCTTATTTCTGTATTTTTTCCCCTTATTATATGGCATGTTTCCTTTCTGAAATGTGTATTTCCTTAGACGCCATGGGATTAGACCCATTGTTATTGTAAGAATTGTTTGAAATGCACTTTATTCCAGTATTTTAATATTTAAACATCAAATATAGGGACCTTACAACTAAACAATCATGAATGACTAAGTTTTTTGTTTATATCTGATGGAACTGAAGGTGACCCCAGATGTAAGATTTTTTATATAAATCATATAAAAATCATCATGATGGCTAATCTCATTATTTTGTAATTTGACAAGTTCATATAATTTGACCTCTCTTCATTTTTTTTTATCAGTGCTGACAGGCTTGTGTGCTATAACATAAACAGAAAGTAAAGATAAGGTGTATGTTTTTGTTATAGGGATAGTTTTTTGAAGCTTGTATGACAACTTTTTATGCATTTTATGGTATAGTACATAAAGAAGACAACAATTCTACAAAATAAACAGATTGTAGTAAAACTAACCATGATTCAAATAGCTATTACAAAAAGGCACAAGAAAAACACAAATATATAATGAGTTTATTAAGAAGACACAAACAATAATAATTTGAATTAAAAAAAAAAAATAGTGAACAGGAAAAAAAACACATCTTGCCGCAACAGGGTATAGTTACTAGAAGTACTATAAAAATACAATAATGAAAAAACTACCATTGTAACTTATTATTTTCTATTACTTACATAAATAACAACAAGAATATAAGAATATTTTGATACTAAAAGGGGTTTGAAAGTACAGTATAAGGTAAATAATGGGAATTCACCCCTCAGCCTCCATGGGATCCCAATTTCGGACCCCTTTTGGGTTTTCATTTTACAGAAACAACATGGAATCATTTTGGAATGCATTGGTTTTAGCTTTGTCTAAGAAAAGTGAAAAAAATTATGGAAATTATGACTGTACAGTGTGGGTTGGAGCTTTGGAGCATGGGGTCTATGGGAAAAAAGTTATGAATTGGCCTGATGTCACTAGAACTCTTGAAAGAGCTCACAGATTATCTTATATGCTAGATAAAAGAATATTAAAAGAAAATCTTCCCCGTTTCTCTCCAAACGGTGATCTTTTAGATATTTCACACCTTTGCCATAACCCCAAATGTATTAAACTGGAGCACCTGATTTTAGAGTCGCACAGTATAAGCATAGAGAGAATTTTCTGTAGACGGACAAAACAGTGTACAAATAATCATTTACCGTGTTGTCTTATCTGATGCAGGTAATTTATTTAATTTACATGTCTTGATCGGAGTTTTTTGGCAAACGAATACTCTTGAGGCTGTTTTGCGGCCAGCCGTTTTGTCGGTAAAAGTTTGTTTTTCTCATAGTCTTTTTCCTCTTGATACTCATCATAAATTTTATATAGTTCATGCTTTTTTGAGCATCTCTGATCTGTGTACTGCTTTGACTGCTTATATAATTTATGTTTTTCAATGTGTTGTTGATATTTTTTCAGACCTCGGGCAGCACGACTTCCTGGTTCGATGGAACCCCAGCCGCTTTACAGAGTTTAACGATGGATTCTACAGGGCCATTATTTACATTGTGTATAGCTGTATGTACCCTTCCTTTATAGTTTCTGGTAAATGTTACATTGCTAGGTACAGTTGCACGTATTGCACGGTTAGTTGCTTCAGCTTTTTGTGTGTTAGTGTTTTTGCATGTACGGTTTAGCATGGTAGGTCCAAGGCGATATTTTACGCATTCACGTAACAATGCTGCTGTGTTCTCTGATTTATTTAATTTAAAGTTATTTTTCAGATAAGCTGATTTTTCAGTCCATGTCTTCAAACTGTTCCTATTTGAACAAACAAGGGAATATTTTGTACACCCGTTATGATCACCCTGATAGCAAGAAACTATAGCATGACATACATATGATAGGTGAACTTTTACCCGTACAGAGTCCATATTGAATTTATCAAAGGCAGCATTGTACTCTGCCTGACAACGTGCCGCCATATCTAATGCAAACCTTTTTAGCATTTTATCTTTCTCTGAAACTAATCGTGCCGGCATTATTTCCTTCAGACCTGACATTTTTTTAATAAAATTTCTATGATTTGCGGACACATGTCTTGTATCTAGAAAATGAATTGGCTGAGTATTGGTTGTAACAGCTTTAAAAAGAGACTCTGCAGCTCTAAATGCACTGCTGTCAGGGTCAGTGGTAATTTCTTGAACTTCCAGACCATCATTTTTCAGGTCTAACAAGCAGTCTTTAGCCCATCGCTCCTCACTGCCTATGCTGTCATGCATTTCAATGTTTGCGGAACAGTGACCTTTGTGAGATTTAACTTTTGTTTTTGTTTTATGTTCACTCTTATTTGAGCAAAGCTTAGACACTTGTCTTGTGCTTACAATACTGTGCTTATAAGTATTATTTTCTAACATGTTATATGTACATTGGGTAGCTGGTTGAAATGGTGTTTTACCCATTCCGGAATAAATAGGGTTATTATACATTCCGTCGGCCTGAATGTTAATAATATTAGGATTATCACCTCTTAATATGTTTATTTCCTTAATTAATTTTCTTTTCTGAACCAAATCCTTTTGATTGTACTCTTCTATAATTTCAGAAACAACATTAGCACTGTGTTGCATACTTGAAGTGGAAGGAGCTGGTATATTAGAACCAAGAAATAATTTCTGTAGACCAGTTGTGCTGATAGCTATGTGATTAAGTGCGACTTGTATGGATAGATTAATAGCTGCTGTTCGACGACCACGTTCCTTAGCAATCACCTCATTGTAAAGGTTGAACATTTTTGAATGGTAAGAACACTCATTGCAGCTTGCCTTTTCCCTCCAGGCAGCCCCTCTTTGCTGCTCTGCACTTAAATCCCATGATATGAACCCTGTACACATAGGGGATATTTGTCTGTGTTCTATGAAAACCTCATTCCACATCTGTTCAAGTTCATTGATCCGAAGGAGTCGAAAACTATTTTTCTCTGACCTGAAGTTGAAAAATGTTGCCAAAATTGAAGTGAATTAGTTTTTTATTTGTTAAACTAAGTTTGGAAAATGTGAAAATAATTCTATTTTGAATTACCTCCCTTACAATAGTGTTTTCTTTAAATAAGCTTTTTGATCAAATGTACTCTCAAAAGTGCATATTTTTTTCTTTGCCTGTGTTTTTATATATATTATATATAAAAACCATGCACTATTTAGCTCTTGAAAATATATATAGGACTAGAAATTTTAAAATAAGTATAATCCTAGCTTGCATTTTCTTCAGATGTCACATTTAAAGAATTGGCATATAAGACACATGCCTTTTTCTTCATAGTTGTTTATAAATGGCTTTTTTAAGCAAGTTTAATTATTTTTGAAAGCTTAATAACAAAAAAAGTATTCTTACCCTGTTTTTGTTTCATTTTCGGCACATTTTTCAACTTCTGTTTTTGTCGTAGGCTTTGGCCTTAGAAAGCGAGCTGACTTTGTAGAGGCAGGAATTAGTTGAACATTCTTTTTATGAACAGATTTAGTCACTAAGTCATACAAGTCTTTTGGTAGTCTCACAAATTTGCCTTTTTCAGCAGGTAAAGTCTTATTTCTGTATTTTTTCCCCTTATTATATGGCATGTTTCCTTTCTGAAATGTGTATTTCCTTAGACGCCATTGGATTAGACCCATTGTTATTGTAAGAATTGTTTGAAATGCACTTTATTCCAGTATTTTAATATTTAAACATCAAATATAGGACCTTACAACTAAACAATCATGAATGACTAAGTTTTTTGTTTATATCTGATGGAACTGAAAGTGACCCCAGATGTAAGATTTTTTATATAAATCATATAAAAATCATCATGATGGCTAATCTCATTATTTTGTAATTTGACAAGTTCATATAATTTGACCTCTCTTCATTTTTTTTTTTTTTATCAGTGCTGACAGGCTTGTGTGCTATAACATAAACAGAAAGTAAAGATAAGGTGTATGTTTTTGTTATAGGGATAGTTTTTTGAAGCTTGTATGACAACTTTTTATGCATTTTATGGTATAGTACATAAAGAAGACAACAATTCTACAAAATAAACAGATTGTAGTAAAACTAACCATGATTCAAATAGCTATTACACAAAGGCACAAGAAAAACACAAATATATAATGAGTTTATTAAGTAGACAAAAAAAATAATAATTTGAATAAAAAAAAAAAAATAGTGAACAGGAAAAAAACACATCTTGCCGCAAACAGGGTATAGTTACTAGAAGTACTATAAAAATACAATAATGAAAAAACTACCATTGTAACTTATTATTTTCTATTACTTACAATAATAACAACAAGAATATAAGAATATTTTGATACTAAAAGGGGTTTGAAAGTACAGTATAAGGTAAATAATGGGAATTCACCCCTCAGCCTCCATGGGATCCCAATTTCGGACCCCTTTTGGGTTTTCATTTTACAGAAACAACATGGAATCATTTTGGAATGCATTGGCTTTAGCTTTGTCTAAGAAAAGTGAAAAAAATTATGGAAATTATGACTGTACAGTGTGGGTTGGAGCTTTGGAGCATGGGGTCTATGGGAAAAAAAGTTATGAATTGGCCTGATGGCACTAGAACTCTTGAAAGAGCTCACAGATTATCTTATATGCTAGATAAAAGAATATTAAAAGAAAATCTTCCCCGTTTCTCTCCAAACGGTGATCTGTTAGATATTTCACACCTTTGCCATAACCCCAAATGTATTAAACCGGAGCACCTGATTTTAGAGTTGCACAGTATAAACATAGAGAGAATTTACTGTAGACGGACAAAACAGTGTACAAATAATCATTTACCGTGTTGTCTTATCTGATGCAGGTAATTTATTTATTTTTAACATGTCTTGATCGGAGTTTTTTGGCAAACGAATACTCTTGAGGCTGTTTTGCGGCCAGCCGTTTTGTCGGTAAAAGTTTGTTTTTCTCATAGTCTTTTTCCTCTTGATACTCACCATAAATTTTATATAGTTCATGCTTTTTTGAGCATCTCTGATCTGTGTACTGCTTTGACTGCTTATATAATTTATGTTTTTCATTGTGTTGTTGAATATTTTTCAGACTTCGGGCAGCACGACTTCCTGGTTCGATGGGAACCCCAGCCGCTTTACAGAGTTTAACGATGGATTCTCCAGGGCCATTATTTACATTGTGTATAGCTGTATGTACCCTTCCTTTATAGTTTCTCGTAAATGTTACTTTGCTAGGTACAGTTGCACGTATTGCACGGTTAGTTGCTTCAGCTTTTTGTGTGTTAGTGTTTTTGCATGTACGGTTTAGCATGGTAGGTCCAAGGCGATATTTTACGCATTCACGTAACAATGCTGCTGTGTTCTCTGATTTATTTAATTTAAAGTTATTTTTCAGATAAGCTGATTTTTCAGTGCATGTCTTCAAACTGTTCCTATTTGAACAAACAAGGGAATATTTTGTACACCCGTTATGATCACCCTGATAGCAAGAAACTATAGCATGACATACATATGATAGGTGAACTTTTACCCGTACAGAGTCCATATTGAATTTATCAAAAGCAGCATTGTACTCTGCCTGACAACGTGCTGCCATATCTAATGCAAACCTTTTTAGCATTTTATCTTTCTCTGAAACTAATCGTGCCGGCATTATTTCCTTCAGACCTGACATTTTTTTAATAAAATTTCTATGATTTGCGGACACATGTCTTGTATCTAGAAAATGAATTGGCTGAGTATTGGTTGTACCAGCTTTAAAAAGAGACTCTGCAGCTCTAAATGCACTGCTGTCAGGGTCAGTGGTAATTTCTTGAACTTCCAGACCATCATTTTTCAGGTCTAACAAGCAGTCTTTAGCCCATCGCTCCTCACTGCCTATGCTGTCATGCGTTTCAATGTTTGCGGAACAGTGACCTTTGTGAGATTTAACTTTTGTTTTTGTTTTATGTTCACTCTTAGGGACGACATCAAAAGTTCAATGAAGGATAAAAAACTTAATTCACATAGTTTTTTCACTGACCCCCCCCCCCCCCCCCCCACCCCCCTCTTAACTTAATTTGGGAAAAATTGATTGACCCATATGGATATATGTGAAAATCAATGTCGGATAACCAAATCTTGCAGCCGTTCACCCCCCCACCCCCAAACTATTTGAATTAAGTTTTTTATCTTACATTGATCTTTTGATGTCGTCCCTTATTTGAGCAAAGCTTAGACACTTGTCTTGTGCTTACAATACTGTGCTTATAAGTATTATTTTCTAACATGTTATATGTACATTGGGTAGCTGGTTGAAATGGTGTTTTACCCATTCCGGAATAAATAGGGTTATCATACATTCCGTCGGCCTGAATGTTAATAATATTAGGATTATCACCTCTTAATATGTTTATTTCCTTAATTAATTTTCTTTTCTGAACCAAATCCTTTTGATTGTACTCTTCTATAATTTCAGAAACAACATTAGCACTGTGTTGCATACTTGAAGTGGAAGGAGCTGGTATATTAGAACCAAGAAATAATTTCTGTAGACCAGTTGTGCTGATAGCTATGTGATTAAGTGCGACTTGTATGGATAGATTAATAGCTGCTGTTCGACGACCACGTTTCTTAGCGATCACCTCATTGTAAAGGTTGAACATTTTTGAATGGTAAGAATACTCATTGCAGCTTGCCTTTTCCCTCCAGGCAGCCCCTCTTTGCTGCTCTGCACTTAAATCCCATGATATGAACCCTGTACACATAGGGGATATTTGTCTGTGTTCTATGAAAACCTCATTCCACATCTGTTCAAGTTCATTGATCCGAAGGAGTCGAAAACTATTTTTCTCTGACCTGAAGTTGAAAAATGTTGCCAAAATTGAAGTGAATTAGTTTTTTATTTGTTAAACTAAGTTTGGAAAATGTGAAAATAATTCTATTTTGAATTACCTCCCTTACAATAGTGTTTTCTTTAAATAAGCTTTTTGATCAAATGTACTCTCAAAAGTGCATATTTTTTTCTTTGCCTGTGTTTATATATATATATATTATAAAAACCATGCACTATTTAGCTCTTGAAAATATATATAGGACTAGAAATTTTAAAATAAGTATAATCCTAGCTTGCATTTTCTTCAGATGTCACATTTAAAGAATTGGCATATAAGACACATGCCTTTTTCTTCATAGTTGTTTATAAATGGCTTTTTTAAGCAAGTTTAATTATTTTTGAAAGCTTAATAACAAAAAAAGTATTCTTACCCTGTTTTTGTTTCATTTTTGGCACATTTTTCAACTTCTGTTTTTGTCGTAGGCTTTGGCCTTAGAAAGGGAGCTGACTTTGTAGAGGCAGGAATTAGTTGAACATTCTTTTTATGAACAGATTTAGTCACTAAGTCATACAAGTCTTTTGGTAGTCTCACAAATTTGCCTTTTTCAGCAGGTAAAGTCTTATTTCTGTATTTTTCCCCCTTATTATATGGCATGTTTCCTTTCTGAAATGTGTAGTTCCTTAGACGCCATGGGATTAGACCCATTGTTATTGTAAGAATTGTTTGAAATGCACTTTATTCCAGTATTTTAATATTTAAACATCAAATATAGGACCTTACAACTAAACAATCATGAATGACTAAGTTTTTTGTTTATATCTGATGGAACTGAAGGTGACCCCAGATGTAAGATTTTTTATATAAATCATATAAAAATCATCATGATGGCTAATCTCATTATTTTGTAATTTGACAAGTTCATATAATTTGACCTCTCTTCATTTTTTTTTTATCAGTGCTGACAGGCTTGTGTGCTATAACATAAACAGAAAGTAAAGATAAGGTGTATGTTTTTGTTATAGGGATAGTTTTTTGAAGCTTGTATGACAACTTTTTATGCATTTTATGGTATAGTACATAAAGAAGACAACAATTCTACAAAATAAACAGATTGTAGTAAAACTAACCATGATTCAAATAGCTATTACACAAAGGCACAAGAAAAACACAAATATATAATGAGTTTATTAAGAAGACAAAAAAAATAATAATTTGAATTAAAAAAAAAAAAATAGTGAACAGGAAAAAAACACATCTTGCCGCAAACAGGGTATAGTTACTAGAAGTACTATAAAAATACAATAATGAAAAAACTACCATTGTAACTTATTATTTTCTATTACTTACATAAATATCAACAAGAATATAAGAATATTTTGATACTAAAAGGGGTTTGAAAGTACAGTATAAGGTAAATAATGGGAATTCACCCCTCAGCCTCCATGGGATCCCAATTTCGGACCCCTTTTGGGTTTTCATTTTATAGAAACAACATGGAATCATTTTGGAATGCATTGGTTTTAGCTTTGTCTAAGAAAAGTGAAAAAAATTATGGAAATTATGACTGTACAGTGTGGGTTGGAGCTTTGGAGCATGGGGTCTATGGGAAAAAAGTTATGAATTGGCCTGATGGCACTAGAACTCTTGAAAGAGCTCACAGATTATCTTATATGCTAGATAAAAGAATATTAAAAGAAAATCTTCCCCGTTTCTCTCCAAACGGTGATCTTTAAGATATTTCACACCTTTGCCATAACCCCAAATGTATTAAACCGGAGCACCTGATTTTAGAGTCGCACAGTATAAGCATAGAGAGAATTTTCTGTAGACGGACAAAACAGTGTACAAATAATCATTTACCGTGTTGTCTTATCTGATGCAGGTAATTTATTTATTTTTAACATGTCTTGATCGGAGTTTTTTGGCAAACGAATACTCTTGAGGCTGTTTTGCGGCCAGCCGTTTTGTCGGTAAAAGTTTGTTTTTCTCATAGTCTTTTTCCTCTTGATACTCATCATAAATTTTATATAGTTCATGCTTTTTTGAGCATCTCTGATCTGTGTACTGCTTTGACTGCTTATATAATTTATGTTTTTCATTGTGTTGTTGAATATTTTTCAGACCTCGGGCAGCACGACTTCCTGGTTCGACGGGAACCCCAGCCGCTTTACAGAGTTTAACGATGGATTCTACAAGGCCATTATTTACATTGTGTATAGCTGTATGTACCCTTCCTTTATAGTTTCTGGTAAATGTTACATTGCTAGGTACAGTTGCACGTATTGCACGGTTAGTTGCTTCAGCTTTTTGTGTGTTAGTGTTTTTTCATGTACGGTTTAGCATGGTAGGTCCAAGGCGATATTTTACGCATTCACGTAACAATGCTGCTGTGTTCTCTGATTTATTTAATTTAAAGTTATTTTTCAGATAAGCTGATTTTTCAGTCCATGTCTTCAAACTGTTCCTATTTGAACAAACAAGGGAATATTTTGTACACCCGTTATGATCACCCTGATTGCAAGAAACTATAGCATGACATACATATGATAGGTGAACTTTTACCCGTACAGAGTCCATATTGAATTTATCAAAGGCAGCATTGTACTCTGCCTGACAACGTGCTGCCATATCTAATGCAAACCTTTTTAGCATTTTATCTTTCTCTGAAACTAATCGTGCCGGCATTATTACCTTCAGACCTGACATTTTTTTCATAAAATTGCTATGATTTGCGGACACATGTCTTGTATCTAGAAAATGAATTGGCTGAGTATTGGTTGTACCAGCTTTAAAAAGAGTCTCTGCAGCTCTGAATGCACTGCTGTCAGGGTCAGTGGTAATTTCTTGAACTTCCAGACCATCATTTTTCAGGTCTAACAAGCAGTCTTTAGCCCATCGCTCCTCACTGCCTATGCTGTCATGCATTTCAATGTTTGCGGAACAGTGACCTTTGTGAGATTTAACTTTTGTTTTTGTTTTATGTTCACTCTTATTTGAGCAAAGCTTAGACACTTGTCTTGTGCTTACAATACTGTGCTTATAAGTATTATTTTCTAACATGTTATATGTACATTGGGTAGCTGGTTGAAATGGTGTTTTACCCATTCCGGAATAAATAGGGTTATTATACATTCCGTCGGCCTGAATGTTAATAATATTAGGATTATCACCTCTTAATATGTTTATTTCCTTAATTAATTTTCTTTTCTGAACCAAATCCTTTTGATTGTACTCTTCTATAATTTCAGAAACAACATTAGCACTGTGTTGCATACTTGAAGTGGAAGGAGCTGGTATATTAGAACCAAGAAATAATTTCTGTAGACCAGTTGTGCTGATAGCTATGTGATTAAGTGCGACTTGTATGGATAGATTAATAGCTGCTGTTCGACAACCACGTGCCTTAGCGATCACCTCATTGTAAAGGTTGAACATTTTTGAATGGTAAGAACACTCATTGCAGCTTGCCTTTTCCCTCCAGGCAGCCCCTCTTTGCTGCTCTGCACTTAAATCCCATGATATGAACCCTGTACACATAGGGGATATTTGTCTGTGTTCTATGAAAACCTCATTCCACATCTGTTCAAGTTCATTGATTCGAAGGAGTCGAAAACTATTTTTCTCTGACCTGAAGTTGAAAAATGTTGCCAAAATTGAAGTGAATTAGTTTTTTATTTGTTAAACTAAGTTTGGAAAATGTGAAAATAATTCTATTTTGAATTACCTCCCTTACAATAGTGTTTTCTTTAAATAAGCTTTTTGATCAAATGTACTCTCAAAAGTGCATATTTTTTTCTTTGCCTGTGTTTTTATATATATTATATATAAAAACCATGCACTATTTAGCTCTTGAAAATATATATAGGACTAGAAATTTTAAAATAAGTATAATCCTAGCTTGCATTTTCTTCAGATGTCACATTTAAAGAATTGGCATATAAGACACATGCCTTTTTCTTCATAGTTGTTTATAAATGGCTTTTTTAAGCAAGTTTAATTATTTTTGAAAGCTTAATAACAAAAAAAGTATTCTTACCCTGTTTTTGTTTCATTTTTGGCACATTTTTCAACTTCTGTTTTTGTCGTAGGCTTTGGCCTTAGAAAGCGAGCTGACTTTGTAGAGGCAGGAATCAGTTGAACATTCTTTTTATGAACAGATTTAGTCACTAAGTCATACAAGTCTTTTGGTAGTCTCACAAATTTGCCTTTTTCAGCAGGTAAAGTCTTATTTCTGTATTTTTTCCCCTTATTATATGGCATGTTTCCTTTCTGAAATGTGTATTTCCTTAGACGCCATGGGATTAGACCCATTGTTATTGTAAGAATTGTTTGAAATGCACTTTATTCCAGTATTTTAATATTTAAACATCAAATATAGGACCTTACAACTAAACAATCATGAATGACTAAGTTTTTTGTTTATATCTGATGGAACTGAAGGTGACCCCAGATGTAAGATTTTTTATATAAATCATATAAAAATCATCATGATGGCTAATCTCATTATTTTGTAATTTGACAAGTTCATAGAATTTGACCTCTCTTCATTTTTTTTTTTTTATCAGTGCTGACAGGCTTGTGTGCTATAACATAAACAGAAAGTAAAGATAAGGTGTATGTTTTTGTTATAGGTGTAACACCACTAATTCAGGCCCGGCCAGAAAGCACATACCAGAAAGTAGTACATATTTAACACAAAATAGTTCCTACGCATGAGTGTAACTTTCAAAATATGTAGAATATTTAGGTATTTTTGGTATCAAATGAAAGCTGAAGGACTGGTGATCAATGTAGAACACTTTTGGACTTTTAATTTTGAATAGTAAAAAAACTGCACCAAATTTTAAAAAGAGGGTACATTTTGTCTGTTTGTCAGATCTGAAGTACCTGTTTTGGTACATCTGAAGTTCCGGGAACCAGTTCTTTCTTATATGCAATGTAAGGTATGTTGATTTTTTCAGTACAAGACACCATAAAGTGTTGCTTTGAAATGCAATGATTGCCACTTTATTTGAACTTAAAATAAAAGAGGTGTGCCTGCTTGAAACGGAGGAATTTAACATAGAAAGCAATGGGACCATGAATTAGTGGTGTACTTCCTATTACAGAGAATCACCAGAAATCCAATTTTTAAAAGTTGTACCTATTCCAATGAAAATAAGTCAAATAGGATGTTAGTAATCATGTCTAATCATCTTTTTTGGGTCAACCGTCCTGCTTATGGGAAATTTAAGCTCTTAAATTGGCATACTCAAATATGTTAGCCTTTTATGGTCATACAACATGCATGCAGTTAAGACTTGACTCCAAGTTCTCATTTTTGCATTTTTTCTGATTCAAATCAATAAAACATGTATTTTATGACTTGTTTATGGAACAAAATAGCTCTTGGTCAAAATAATCTCATGATTTTTCAAGTTTTTTTGTTTTTCTTATGGTAGCCTTTTACAATCTAGGCAAATGGTATATACTCATATAAGAATTCTTAAATCTCACTGTACATGTAATTTTGGACCAGTTTAGCAAGTTATCTAGCTGAGGGATATATAAATTGCTCTTATTAATCTATGTTTTACCACAGAATTATATTTCATGCAAAAAAAAAGCCTTTTTTCAATTTCAAGAAAAAAGGGGGGATAATTTCTCATTTATGTCTTAAGTTTGGACTAATGTATTGTTATTTAATGAAGAACCTCTGATAAAAATATGACTATTAGTAAGCACATAGCTTTCCTAATAGAAATTAATAAATAAAACAATGATATTGAGAATAAAAAAAATATATTGGCCAATGGTAATATACATATGCAGTTTTCTTTGAATAACCCATATGTTACTACCAGTCCAATTTGAGCTTTAAATTAATAAAATAGTATTTGGACTAAGGCTTTATATGTTTTTTATTGCTTGAAATAGATCATAGAATGAAATAAAGTAATGCTCAAGTCAATATAGCAAGTTTGGTTCTGTTATAGGTGTAACACCACTAATTCAGGCCCGGCCAGAAAGCACATACCAGAAAGTAGTACATATTTAACACAAAATAGTTCCTACGCATGAGTGTAACTTTCAAAATATGTAGAATATTTAGGTATTTTTGGTATCAAATGAAAGCTGAAGGACTGGTGATCAATGTAGAACACTTTTGGACTTTTAATTTTGAATAGTAAAAAAACTGCACCAAATTTTAAAAAGAGGGTACATTTTGTCTGTTTGTCAGATCTGAAGTACCTGTTTTGGTACATCTGAAGTTCCGGGAACCAGTTCTTTCTTATATGCAATGTAAGGTATGTTGATTTTTTCAGTACAAGACACCATAAAGTGTTGCTTTGAAATGCAATGATTGCCACTTTATTTGAACTTAAAATAAAAGAGGTGTGCCTGCTTGAAACGGAGGAATTTAACATAGAAAGCAATGGGACCATGAATTAGTGGTGTACTTCCTATAGGGATAGTTTTTTGAAGCTTGTATGACAACTTTTTATGCATTTTATGGTATAGTACATAAAGAAGACAACAATTCTACAAAATAAACAGATTGTAGTAAAACTAACCATGATTCAAATAGCTATTACACAAAGGCACAAGAAAAACACAAATATATAATGAGTTTATTAAGTAGACAAAAAAAATAATAATTTGAATAAAAAAAAAAAATTGAGAACAGGAAAAAAACACATCTTGCCGCAAACAGGGTATAGTTACTAGAAGTACTATAAAAATACAATAATGAAAAAACTACCATTGTAACTTATTATTTTCTATTACTTACAATAATAACAACAAGAATATAAGAATATTTTGATACTAAAAGGGGTTTGAAAGTACAGTATAAGGTAAATAATGGGAATTCACCCCTCAGCCTCCATGGGATCCCAATTTCGGACCCCTTTTGAGTTTTCATTTTACAGAAACAACATGAAATCATTTTGGAATGCATTGGCTTTAGCTTTGTCTAAGAAAAGTGAAAAAAATTATGGAAATTATGACTGTACAGTGTGGGTTGGAGCTTTGGAGTATGGGGTCTATGGGAAAAAAGTTATGAATTGGCCTGATGGCACTAGAACTCTTGAAAGAGCTCACAGATTATCTTATATGCTAGATAAAAGAATATTAAAAGAAAATCTTCCCCGTTTCTCTCCAAACGGTGATCTTTTAGATATTTCACACCTTTGCCATAACCCCAAATGTATTAAACCGGAGCACCTGATTTTAGAGTCGCACAGTATAAACATAGAGAGAATTTTCTGTAGACGGACAAAACAGTGTACAAATAATCATTTACCGTGTTGTCTTATCTGATGCAGGTAATTTATTTATTTTTAACATGTCTTGATCGGAGTTTTTTGGCAAACGAATACTCTTGAGGCTGTTTTGCGGCCAGCCGTTTTGTCGGTAAAAGTTTGTTTTTCTCATAGTCTTTTTCCTCTTGATACTCATCATAAATTTTATATAGTTCATGCTTTTTTGAGCATCTCTGATCTGTGTACTGCTTTGACTGCTTATATAATTTATGTTTTTCATTGTGTTGTTGAATATTTTTTAGACCTCGGGCAGCACGACTTCCTGGTTCGATGGGAACCCCAGCCGCTTTACAGAGTTTAACGATGGATTCTCCAGGGCCATTATTTACATTGTGTATAGCTGTATGTACCCTTCCTTTATAGTTTCTGGTAAATGTTACATTGCTAGGTACAGTTGCACGTATTACACGGTTAGTTGCTTCAGCTTTTTGTGTGTTAGTGTTTTTGCATGTACGGTTTAGCATGGTAGGTCCAAGGCGATATTTTACGCATTCACGTAACAATGCTGCTGTGTTCTCTGATTTATTTAATTTAAAGTTATTTTTCAGATAAGCTGATTTTTCAGTCCATGTCTTCAAACTGTTCCTATTTGAACAAACAAGGGAATATTTTGTACACCCGTTATGATCACCCTGATAGCAAGAAACTATAGCATGACATACATATGATAGGTGAACTTTTACCCGTACAGAGTCCATATTGAATTTATCAAAGGCAGCATTGTACTCTGCCTGACAACGTGCTGCCATATCTAATGCAAACCTTTTTAGCATTTTATCTTTCTCTGAAACTAATCGTGCCGGCATTATTTCCTTCAGACCTGACCTTTTTTTAATAAAATTTCTATAATTTGCGGACACATCCCAAGTCAAAGTGAACTGCAGTTCTTTAGCAGTTAATTAGCATTCAAAGTTCCCACTTGACAGCAGTTATTTGGCAGTTTATTAGCATTCACAGTTACCAAATATAAGGCAATGATTAATTTGCATAAAGGCATTCCAATAGCATTCCATAGCTGTTTCTTAGCAGTTTATTTAGCCTTCACAGTTCTTTGGCAGTTATTTTTAACGAAAAATTTAAATGAGATCTGAATATTCATGAGAACTGCTATAATAACAGCTATCAAATAATGAATATTCATGAGAACAGCTATAATAACAGCTGTCAATAATGAATATTCATGCCAACTGCTAAGTTTTACATCCTAATATGGTTTTATAAACTGCTAATAACTGCTGTGGAATGCTATCAGATCTGCCAAAAGTTGCAATAGTAATACAAAGGCGACACATGAATACTGGTAATCAATATACAGTCGTACAAGATATGAAAGCAAAAATTATTAAAATTCTAATATTTTACCATTTGTACTGTAAGTCTTATGTGAAATTTCAAAAAGTTGTACTTAAACTTATATTTGTAATTAGAGCAGTAACTATACAATCTAATAACAGACTTAATTTTAAGGGAATGTAAAAAAAAAAAAAAAAGAGTAGCACTTAAATTAATTACTTTAGCTGGTCTTAGACCCTTTATTAATTATATAAGTGGCCGTAATGATATAGGAACAATTAAAAATGCACTTTAATTATCAAAACTTTTAAAACAGCAACTTATTTAAGAGCTATTACTGCTAAGAGGCTTATCACTACCTTGACTAAGTGATTTTCAAATAAGAAGTTATTTCATTGTTATCATTATTTTATTACCAAACATGCCAAATGTACTGTTTTTATTCTATTAAATGTGGACCAAAAGACAACAGTTAAAATTTATATCCTCTTTCTCTTTTGGAATTTTAAACAAATAAATTCTTGATACATGTAATATATATTATGTTTCTTTTTTCTGAAACAAACTAAAGTAAAATTATATATTATAAATTAATTTCATTAAATTGATTGTTTGGACAATTTTAACCAATCAGCTATTTGCAGTCTAGGTTTACCTATGAATTCCCTCCCCCTTTTTTCAACTCTCGAATATGATTAGATTTGTTTTTTTAACAAAATAATAGATTAAAATAATCATATCTATTTTTTTTCAAATAACATCTTGAACTGTAAGTATATATATGCTAGTATTCTAATACAATCCTGTCAACATCAGATATTCTATTTAAGTAAACAACTATCCCCCCCTTTTTGTGGGCTTAATTTCTGTATGATTTCTGTTTCCCCCAACAAAGTTATGTCAGAATATACACAAGCATTAACTGTAACTTTCAACTTACTGTACTGCAGGTGTGTAAAAGTATTCAATTCGTCCAAAATTAAGCTTATAAATGACAAAAATACAGTTTTTCACTAGCAAGTATTTCCACACAACATGGAGCCAAAATGCACATTTGAAAATGATCAAATTATCTTCAAGTAAATGTTTAACTTCAAGCTGAAAACATAGCCAGATCCAAGCATTTTTATAACAAAGATTAATAGGTCATCTGCTATCGAACTGCTGTCATAACTGTTGTCCTGACTGCTAAGAGGAATGCTAAGATGAATGCTAAGACGAATGCTAAGTCAAATGCTAAGATGAATGCTAAGACGAATGCTAAGCCGAATGCTAAGAAATGGTGAAATGTGGCAGTTTTTCAAACTGCTATTAGATTGAATGCTTAGAACAGCTAAAGGACTGCTAAAAATATGAAGAACTGGCAAATAACAGCTAAAAAACAGCTAATAATAGCAGTTCAGTTTGACTTGGGATGTCTTGTATCTAGAAAATGAATTGGCTGAGTATTGGTTGTACCAGCTTTAAAAAGAGACTCGGCAGCTCTAAATGCACTGCTGTCAGGGTCAGTGGTAATTTCTTGAACTTCCAGACCATCATTTTTCAGGTCTAACAAGCAGTCTTTAGCCCATCGCTCCTCACTGCCTATGCTGTCATGCATTTCAATGTTTGCGGAACAGTGACCTTTGTGAGATTTAACTTTTGTTTTTGTTTTATGTTCACTCTTATTTGAGCAAAGCTTAGACACTTGTCTTGTGCTTACAATACTGTGCTTATAAGTATTATTTTCTAACATGTTATATGTACATTGGGTAGCTGGTTGAAATGGTGTTTTACCCATTCCGGAATAAATAGGGTTATTATACATTCCGTCGGCCTGAATGTTAATAATATTAGGATTATCACCTCTTAATATGTTTATTTTCTTAATTAATTTTCTTTTCTGAACCAAATCCTTTTGATTGTACTCTTCTATAATTTCAGAAACAACATTAGCACTGTGTTGCATACTTGAAGTGGGAGGAGCTGGTATATTAGAACCAAGAAATAATTTCTGTAGACCAGTTGTGCTGATAGCTATGTGATTAAGTGCGACTTGTATGGATAGATTAATAGCTGCTGTTCGACGACCACGTTTCTTAGCGATCACCTCATTGTAAAGGTTGAACATTTTTGAATGGTAAGAACACTCATTGCAGCTTGCCTTTTCCCTCCAGGCAGCCCCTCTTTGCTGCTCTGCACTTAAATCCCATGATATGAACCCTGTACACATAGGGGATATTTGTCTGTGTTCTATGAAAACCTCATTCCACATCTGTTCAAGTTCATTGATCCGAAGGAGTCGAAAACTATTTTTCTCTGACCTGAAGTTGAAAAATGTTGCCAAAATTGAAGTGAATTAGTTTTTTATTTGTTAAACTAAGTTTGGAAAATGTGAAAATAATTCTATTTTGAATTACCTCCCTTACAATAGTGTTTTCTTTAAATAAGCTTTTTGATCAAATGTTCTCTCAAAAGTGCATATTTTTTTCTTTGCCTGTGTTTTTATATATATTATATATAAAAACCCTGCACTATTGAGTTCTTGAAAATATATATAGGACTAGAAATTTTAAAATAAGTATAATCCTAGCTTGCATTTTCTTCAGATGTCACATTTAAAGAATTGGCATATAAGACACATGCCTTTTTCTTCATAGTTGTTTATAAATGGCTTTTTTAAGCAAGTTTAATTATTTTTGAAAGCTTAATAACAAAAAAAGTATTCTTACCCTGTTTGTGTTTCATTTTCGGCACATTTTTCAACTTCTGTTTTTGTCGTAGGCTTCGGCCTTAGAAATCGAGCTGACTTTGTAGAGGCAGGAATTAGTTGAACATTCTTTTTATGAACAGATTTAGTCACTAAGTCATACAAGTCATTTGGTAGTCTCACAAATTTGCCTTTTTCAGCAGGTAAAGTCTTATTTCTGTATTTTTCCCCCTTATTATATGGCTTGTTTCCTTTCTGAAATGTGTATTTCCTAAGACGCCATGGGATTAGACCCATTGTTATTGTAAGAATTGTTTGAAATGCACTTTATTCCAGTATTTTAATATCTAAACATCAAATATAGGACCTTACAACTAAACAATCATGAATGACTAAGTTTTTTTGTTTATATCTGATGGAACTGAAGGTGACCCCAGATGTAAGATTTTTTATATAAATCATATAAAAATCATCATGATGGCTAATCTCATTATTTTGTAATTTGACAAGTTCATATAATTTGACCTCTCTTCATTTTTTTTTTTTTATCAGTGCTGACAGGCTTGTGTGCTATAACATAAACAGAAAGTAAAGATAAGGTGTATGTTTTTGTTATAGGTGTAACACCACTAATTCAGGCCCGGCCAGAAAGCACATACCAGAAAGTAGTACATATTTAACACAAAATAGTTCCTACGCATGAGTGTAACTTTCAAAATATGTAGAATATTTAGGTATTTTTGGTATCAAATGAAAGCTGAAGGACTGGTGATCAATGTAGAACACTTTTGGACTTTTAATTTTGAATAGTAAAAAAACTGCACCAAATTTTAAAAAGAGGGTACATTTTGTCTGTTTGTCAGATCTGAAGTACCTGTTTTGGTACATCTGAAGTTCCGGGAACCAGTTCTTTCTTATATGCAATGTAAGGTATGTTGATTTTTTCAGTACAAGACACCATAAAGTGTTGCTTTGAAATGCAATGATTGCCACTTTATTTGAACTTAAAATAAAAGAGGTGTGCCTGCTTGAAACGGAGGAATTTAACATAGAAAGCAATGGGACCATGAATTAGTGGTGTACTTCCTATTACAGAGAATCACCAGAAATCCAATTTTTAAAAGTTGTACCTATTCCAATGAAAATAAGTCAAATAGGATGTTAGTAATCATGTCTAATCATCTTTTTTGGGTCAACCGTCCTGCTTATGGGAAATTTAAGCTCTTAAATTGGCATACTCAAATATGTTAGCCTTTTATGGTCATACAACATGCATGCAGTTAAGACTTGACTCCAAGTTCTCATTTTTGCATTTTTTCTGATTCAAATCAATAAAACATGTATTTTTTGACTTGTTTATGGAACAAAATAGCTCTTGGTCAAAATAATCTCATGATTTTTCAAGTTTTTTTGTTTTTCTTATGGTAGCCTTTTACAATCTAGGCAAATGGTATATACTCATATAAGAATTCTTAAATCTCACTGTACATGTAATTTTGGACCAGTTTAGCAAGTTATCTAGCTGAGGGATATATAAATTGCTCTTATTAATCTATGTTTTACCACAGAATTATATTTCATGCAAAAAAAAAGCCTTTTTTCAATTTCAAGAAAAAAGGGGGGATAATTTCTCATTTATGTCTTAAGTTTGGACTAATGTATTGTTATTTAATGAAGAACCTCTGATAAAAAT
>NW_027267391.1:0-56857 GCF_963676685.1 Mytilus edulis | reverse complement strand
ATTGTGAAATCTACAAAGCTGGAAAAATAATATATTTTTAAAGGAAGTGTCCTTTCCGTTTTTATGGTTATTTGGTTTGATTAACTGCTTCTTACTGTAAAGACTCATAATAATTAAGCACACAACTCATTCGATATAAATCCGAAAAAAATAGTACACGCACGGCGAATATTCATATATAAGCTAAAATAAACAAAAACGATAATATCATGTTGATGAAAAATCCAAACGTAAGGTTTAATAATTTATAGAGAATAAAACCACATTTAAATTTACTTAACACAGTTGAATAAAAAGTAACAAACTCTGTGGATTTTTTTTTTTAATTTTTGATTTTCCTAAATCATACTAATACTTATTTTGAAATAAGTACTCCTACAACATGTTTTTGGTACATATTCAATACAAAAAGATCAAATGTGTTTACACCATTAAAGTTATATTAAAAAGTTTCCGTACTAACTTTACTAGCTACGAACACACTACTTAACCCTTCCAAGCATCGGTGGTGGTAACCCAGCAAACAAATTCCGTAAAACATTTAATTACACGACTGATTACAATTGTATAAAGGTAAATATTTTCACGCATATGTTTTACTTTGAAGTGATGATGACTTGCAAATGAAATGCTTACTGTTTCGCATGATACAAATCGTCTTATTCCAAATAATCAAACAATATCCGCTACAGATGCAAGAATATGGATCATGAAGTGCAAAATATTTAAATTCCCCTTTCTTACTATTTTCATGATGGGATTAAGAGATGAATTTACGGTATTACGTATCGTATCTATGTCACATATGATAAGTATATAATAGTGTGTGTGTGTCTATTAAAAAGAAGATGTGGTATAATTGCCAATGAGACAACTCTCCACAAGAGACCAAATGAAACATAAATTAACAACTATAGGTCACCGTACGGCCTTTAACAAGGAACAAAACCCATACTGCTGTATATTTACAAAATTGCATCCAGCACTGTACTATGAGCCAATGCTTCTGTAAAACTTCGTTTAGTGTGTCCTGCTACCAATCGGCAACTAGGTTTACTGGGCTCTCGCTAAGCAAATAATGTCTTTATTATAGACTTGCGACGCAGAATATTATGTGAGTGAGAGAGATAGTGCGTGTACTATTTTCTCGGATTTATATCGAATGAGTTGTGTGCTCTATCAGTGTGAGTCTTTACAGAAAGACATATTTGTTCCGGTTTAATATCAAAGTTTCTAAATATTTCATACTTGCATAGAATAACCTAAGCGTAGAATAACCTGTGTATGAACCTAAATATAAAATAAAACTTGTCATTAATTTCAAATAACATGTAATCACAGAAGTCTGTAAGACAGTGATAATTTGTACAATTGATCCAAATGTATTCTTCATAATTCATAACATTTTACAATTCATCCTAATCATACTAACCTGCGATAACACCACATCAAATCGCCATCAGTACACGTGCGATGTGACAAATAACATTGTCGTCTGCGTCATGACAGTTTTCGTCGGTAATGCGTTTAATGCAATGGTCATTTTGACACTCCCCTCAAGTAGTGGCATTAGAGATAAATCTTTAAGAGCGATAATCGTGCGAATTGTGGCACGTGCATTGTCGGGCGTTATTGTATTTGCAAACTCATGCAGGTTTAAATTATGCTAATAAAACTGACTAAGATTCGTCACGTGTTGTTATTTTCAAAAGTAGATTTACTGAAATTCATGGGGCTATGAAAAATCTTTGTCAGAATTTTGACATGGTTTTGAGTGCATGATAGGCACTTGAGAATTGATTAGCTATTAAGAGGGAACGTCACTCAGAGGTTCAATATTGTTTATGACAAATGCCCTGAGTTATACATTTGTACTTGTGATAATTAGATAGTTAAAAAGTTTCGAGAACCTTTTATCGATTGTTCATTTCAAATAATAGCCTTCAAATCTCTTATTTTTATTTCATATGTTTATAGCACTATTTTTTCCATGATTTTTTGCTATATTGTTTAAATTTTACATTTAATATACGACAGTAATTTTGTCGGGTGTTCTGTCAGACTGAGCATCTAAATAGATTGTCGTACAGTTGTGCTTTATTTTGTGTTTCTTTTTCTTCTGCTGGGATAACTAATTAGACTGTATGTTAACTATAAATTACTGAATTAACACAGAAAACCGCGTGATCTATTTGTACTGTAATTTAGAATTGTGGAGAAGCAGACGATAACCCAAACAACCGATGTTTATGACCGTTCTCAATTATTTTTACATATTTCAGTCGTCTTTGATATAAATATTGTTGAATTCATACCCTTTTCAGAACGGTGATTATTCGAATCTCACAGTTCGTAGCAAATGTCATGACAACCCAAAAGCAGTGTACCCAAGTTCCGAGGTAATTTTCATCTCGGAGCAATCGCGTTGCCTGGGAGTTGATAATCGTCGACGGAAGCTCGCCGCGACTCATACACTTCACTCTTTACCTTTTACAGTGAATAAACTTGGATATTATTCTCATATTATCACAAAATCATGAACTGAACTTTGAAAAATTATGACCACACAAGGTGAAAAGAAAAAGTTTTTTGATCTTCACAACTGCAGAAGTGTCAATATTTTGGTGCGCAGTGAAGAATACGAGGAGGTGTTCCCGTTAGCTGGGTGGTGTCCGTTTGAAAATTCATAATATTTAATCAGTCTTATGCAACGTAATGCTTCAATTATTCGAGGAAAATATTCGTTTTGTATAGCATCTAATCATCTATAACCTTATTATGCATCTACATGGATCATTAGGGGAATAACTGTCTCACGATATTTTATTCCTTTTCAATAAACAAAAATTACGTTTTAATGACGTTATACAGCCTCGCAAATCTCTAAAATTCACAACTTATTTTAAGTGCATACAGTTGTACTTGATACACTGTTTCACCCTATGTTCTTACCTCACAAATGCTAAAAAGAGACTACAAGATGAAAATTTTAGTGGTTTGTTGAAAATAAAGGCGCTTTGCTGAAATCACTCAACTTACTCTGACTTTTTGAGATTTCAAGATTTTCAATACCTTAATAATAAAAACCACAATAGTTCGTTTGATAATATACATGTACCCCATCCCTACACCGGCTCATTTCTGCTGTAACGTACTGACAAAGAAAAAGGAATATTACCATATATCTCGTTTAGAGAATATAAAGTAATTTTAAAATTCGGACACAAAATACATCTTTTCTCACTATTTTTTTTTGAGAGACTTGTAGATCTACAATAGCTTGTTTTAAAGATATTACATTGGCTGATTCTCTACTGTAGATATTTCTAAAAAAATTGTTCCTCTAATTTTTGTTTCCCAAAAAAAAGAAGGATTGAATACAAGTGTTTTCGCTTAATTCCTTGTTTTTGTTTTCTGAAATCATGAAAATAATTGAAATTGTAAAACCGTATGACGCATTGACAAATCAAAGTTTGGAATAAAATCCAATCTTTTTGATTTTTTGGTTCTGTTTAATATGCTTTGTTTTAGCGTTCTTCTTTGTTTGTTCTTGTCATTGTATATATTTTTCTTTTGGTTATTGTCTTTTTCAAAACGTTCTAGTTGGACTTTGGAATTCTTGTGACATTGTTGAATGATTTGCATGCTCTCTTGCAGGTCATCGTGTCTTGGATGCAAAGCTGTTGCATAGTTGATTACTTTTTTCTCACATTTAAAGCATAAACGATTTCTAAGTTCAATCAATTCAATTTGATAATTCTCAATAAACCTTGAAATAACTTATCAAGGTTGGGCAAGCAGTGCAATATCTTTTCTTGTGATTTTTAATTTAGAGATCTCACACTAATTTTACATTATGTAAAACTGACCAACCAAAAATGTGTTCTCGTTAAATCACGGTCACTTCTCGCGATGTTAAGGATAATCCCTTTGTTATTGTTTGTTTATTTTTGACGTGTCATGAAGAGCACCTTGTAATCTTTGACGTCCACATTTTAAGCTTTTTATTTCATGTTCTGTTGATAAACAATTTGTTTTAAGGCTTCTTTTGGACAATTTAAGCCTTAATTTCTTTGTTTGTTTATGGGAATTCGATTTTCACATTTTTAAATCAGTATACTGTAACTGTTAATATTATATATTTCAAAAAAAATTTTGTACTATGATTTCATTTTTTTTTAAAGTTCAAATGTGATAATAGAATGAATTGTTCATTTCATTTTTAAGACGCCAAAATTTGCGACAGTGGAAATATTAAGATGCATTCCAAAATACAAATTAAAGAAATCAATAAGAGACATTTATCAAAAATGAAATAAAGTAAAAGAAATGGTTTCTTTTTCCCTTTCTCTCTCTCTTAAAAATCAGCAAACTAGTTGAATTAAACAATCAGGAAAGAAGCTATAATTAAATGGACAAAAAAAATGTTTGAACGTATCATAAGTAAATGGAACTGCCTTTAATTTCGGAGCATAAAAACTTTAGATAATTTTTTTTCCATAAAATGTTTCAAAACAAATTTGGTTTTGAAATTTTGAAAATTTTAAGGATAAAATTTTAAGGATAAGCAAAAATTACTGAAATTCCATCCTTGCCAAACAAACAGCATTTAATTTACATCTAGAACAATTTCTAAAAAAGAAACAATTGTCCGCTAGGTTTTTAAGAACAGTGTATAACAAGAACCAGATTCAAGGTCAGTGGCTATGTGGTGAAACAACCGAAAAAGGCGTTGTATTATGATGAAACGACACTTAACATTTACTTTATAGAAATACAAATTCATAGTTAATATAGCCGCTAAATAAATACACGTTGATGCAAAATTCGAGAAACAGTAAGAAGGAACGGGTGTTGAATTTCATAAATTTTAACATGTGTGTTTTTTTTCTTGTTTTTCAGAGGAATGCCGGCAGCACACAAAGAGATCTGTCCAGGATGTCAACATCCAATCGAAGATAGATTTTTGATGAAACTTATGGACTGTTATTGGCACGAACAATGTGTACGCTGTTGTATGTGTCAGATGGCTCTTACGAATTCATGCTTTTCAAGAAACCGAAAGCTCTATTGTAAAGTTGATTACCAAAAGTAAGGAACATTTAAATATTTTATTTTTACCAATATTCATTCAATTCCATATATATTTCAGTCAAATTTCTATAAGCTGTCGCTAGTAAACTGAGAGTATGTCCCATATGACCCACTTTGTCTGTCTTGTCGTCTGTTAGTTAAGGGAGCAACCATTTAACTTTAAGGGGGTTTGTTTTTTGTCATCTGCTTGGCCAGATTTTTTTTAATCAAATTCGGAATCAGAATATTATTTTTTTTAAATAAAAAAAACCCGTAAGGTATTACCGAAAAACCCTATTTTGAACTTTAACAATTTGATTAAAACTTAACAGAAGAACGATTCGTGGACGGCAGCTTGTTAATGTCACAGGCAAAAGAGAAACTTTCCCGCTCATATTCTGGTCTTTTAAAAAGTTAAAACATGCATAAGGAAGTACACCACTAATTCATGGTCCTATTGCTTTCTATGTTTTATTCCTCCGTTTCAAGCAGGCACACCTCTTTTGTTTTAAGTTCAAATAAAGTGGCAATCATTGCATTTCAAAGCAACACGTTATGGTGTCTTGTACTGAAAAAAATCAACATACCTTTAAAGGCATATAAGAAAGAACTGGTTCCCGGAACTTCGGATGTACCAAAACAGGTACTTCAGATCAGACAAACAGACAAAATTTACCCTCTTTTTGAAATTTGGTGCAGTTTTTTTAATATTCAAAATTAAAAGTCCAAAAGTGTTCTACAATGATCACCAGTCCTTATGCTTTCATTTGATACCAAAAATACCTAAATATTCTACATATTTTGAAAGTAACACTCATGAGTAGGAACTTTTTTTTGTTAAATATGTACTACTTTCTGGTATGTGCTTTCTGGCTAGGCCTGAATTATTGGTGTTACACCATAAGCAGACACGTAATAACACACAAAAATATGCTGAATAACAAGAACATTAATGTTACATGTGTAACTATCGAATCTATGAAAAATTTAATGATAGTTATGCGAAATGTCTGAAACCCAAAACTTTGAAAGGACTAGACAAAATAATAATACTGCTCTACATACAAATTACAGATGATAGTTTCAATAATTATATGGGCGATTTGAAGACTACGTTTGAAAATATAATTGATTATTGGTAGAAAAATAATTTATTTGTCGATTCTTTTCCAAGACTCACTCAAACTGTCGTTCTAACCATTCCATTTTACGACATTTTGCTACAGCTTGGAATATCTGATTGTTTTTATACGCATAATGTTGCCATTTTTATTCAATTTTGATGTTGATTAATCACAAAAAGTCAAATAACAAACTCTGCAAGCGACGTTGACATGATTTCATAGCAATTTCCCTGTCAACGCTGCTAACAGCCTCCTACGATACCAACGATTCAAACGTCACGGTAACCCAGACTAAGAAGTAATGTTTGCCGATTCAATTAAAGGTTTGGTGTATGATCTGAGAACAAATTGTACGAACTATGTTTGTAACAAGTTAGAGTAATTGTTTGGGAATTTATTAATGTTAATAAGGGCAAATTTGGCACGCGACATCTGGTAAAAGTTATTAAACTGCTTTATCGACGTATTGCATAAATCCCGGAATCTCTGTTGGGACGCCATCGATTAAAAATTACCGGATATCAAAACCTCTATCAACAAATTATCTTTCAGCCAATAAATCGGTTTACTGTAAGAGATATTCAGTGAAAATTATTAAGCTGCGCATTTTTATATCTAAGGAAATGATAGCTAGTCAATATCTAAATATTGAAAGGGCTCGAAACTAATGTTTCTTTAAACCAATGTATATATGATCAATTTTTAATAAAATTAACATGAAGAGTTAAGTAAATGGTCATAAAAATGACACCGTCCTATTGGTTTATGCAGACCCTATTCGTGAAAGTGACCTGATACTTTAATAACGAATTTGTTCTGTAATGATACGTTTTACTCTTCAAATAATGCAATTTTTAACACATGGACTTCCGTGAATTTCATTAACATGTATTTGCTGAGGCTTCTGTCGTAATCTATACCCGTTCGTAGACCACCCGATGAATAACAGTTAAATTAAATTCAATATGTTACAGCTAATTTGATAATCAATTTCTTTCAATTTTGTTGTGTAGCACTAAGGGTATTGAAAAGTGAAGAAAAAACACACGATAGTAAGGTTTCTAGCAATAAACCGTATGATAAGTCATATTATGTGTACGCATCACGATGCAAACATATATATCGGTCCGGGCGCATTGCATTTGCGCCACTTTTAGAAAAATCCAATCCTTCATTTTCGCCACAAGGCTATATTTCATTTGCGCCACAAGGTTATATTTCACTTGCGCCACAAGGTTATATTTCACTTGCGCCACAAGGTTATATTTTATTTGCGCCACAAGGTTATATTTCATTTGCGCCAAAAAATAAAAACTTCATTTGCTCCATTTCACATATAAGACAGGTTTTCTTCATGATATCTGGTACTGAGGTAAAATTTATTTCATACTCGGTTCATTTTTTAAAAATCTTTCAAAATTGATTCCAAATTTCAAACTTCCCAGCTGTTAGTGTGTGTTTTGTGGTTATAAAAACTTTATGTCGTAAATTTGAACAAGTAACTTAGTAATAGACGCAAAATTGGCATTTTTATAGATTTTGGTAAAACTTTATGTATTGATTAAAAATAACAAACCTAAGATAATTTCGAACAAAAACCAAAATTCTAGTTTGATTAAAATATCTTTTTAGTCTTTGAAATACAATGTATTCATTTTGGCTAAGAATGTCGTTGGTACGACTATTTTCGGACAACATGTTAAAGTAGTGTTATGGAATCAAAATCTAAGAAAAAAAGAGCAATGCTAAATAAACCCCTGCATATTAAAGGTTTTTATTTTATATTATACATAAAATGGTTGAAAAACCTATTAAAGTATTATAAGACTCCTTACTTTGAGCATCTTTTCCCTATTCTTGTTATCTTTCTGATGCGGACACTGTCCGTGTATCATTTACAGAGTAGTTGGTTTAAAACTTACCTTTTTCGGATAAATACAAATGATTTCGATATTTTTGACAACGTGTATATTGCATATGGGAGTATGTATTTTACCAAATGGACTTCTGTGCTTATCATTTTCATGCATTAGCTAAGTCACTCGGTAATCTGCTCCTGTAAGGAGACTACCCGATAAATAACTGTTAATTCAGTATGCTACAACTAATGGTCACAAATGTCTGCCATTTTTGGTTTTCGTAATTCGTAGATATAGGAAGATGTGTTATGAGTGCCAATGAGACAACCCTCCATCCAAATAACAATTTATAAAAGTTAATCATTATAGGTCAAAGTACGGTCTTCAACATGGAACCTTGGCTCAAACCGAAAAGCTATAAAGGACCTAAAAATAAATATTAGTGTAAAACCATTCAAACGGGAAAACCAACGGTCTAATCCATATAAAAAAACAACAACTACTGAACATCAGATTCCTGACTTAGAACAGGTGCAAATAATTGAAAAAAATGGGTTTAAACGTTTTAATGGTACCAAACATTCACCCGGCTTATTTGAAACCATAGTGTAACATCACAACGTAGAAAGACATACTATAAAATATCAATTGGAATGGCTTTACTCAATAAAAAGACGTATACAGTAACACAAATGAACATATACTGAACGAATAAATTTGATCTATGATACAATGTAAATACAAAGTAAAAAAAAATAAGTGATGAATAATTAAAGTTAGTAAAAGTATTATACCGCTGTGAAATGCTAAACAATTTCAGAAAAACATCAACTTTGAAAAAAAAATATACATTAGGCTGTTAGTTGTCCTCAATTGAACTGATTCATATTCCCAATGTCGGGGCTTTTATAGCCTACTACTAGTATATCATATGAATTTTTTTTCGTTGTTGAAGGCCGTACGGTTGCCTTTAATTGTTAACATCCACTTTATTTGAAATTTGGTGGATAGTTGTCTCATTGGCAATCCTACTACATGTCCTTATTTTTATATTTAAGTTTAAGAGAGATATTTTAAGAAGATTGTGTTACACGACTATTATGTCATTATATGACAGGAATTTCGACGCTTGTACAATATCTGATATTGTCCTTGACGAGGATCTTAATTGGTTTTATTACAAAATAGCAAATAATTTGCCAAACATATTTATTTAACATAGACAAAATACGGGCAAAAATAATTAAAGAATAAAAATTAGAAAATAGCGGAGTTGTAAAAAGTAAAGAATAATAAAAAAAAATGAGAAAAATGGTAAAAAAAATTATTAATAAAGAAACGAAGACAACCCATCCGCACCATCCTTCATTATTCTTAAGACTAAAAATATCGTTTTCAAGATTTTATATTATTCATCTTTTAATTAAAGGTGTATTACCTGTTTTCCATTGTTGTTTTAATTTGAATAATTCTCGAATCAATTGGTATTTCTATAATTAATCTTAGTACATTACCGGTTTATTCATTTAATATTTCTACCTCTTTCTTTTTTGCATGTCTTTATAACTTAAACAACGTCGGATTACTTAACTCTTCCACTCCGTCTTTGTTCTCACTCGATTAATAATGGAGAATTGGGAAAACGGTATAAAAAATGTTTAATAAATTCTAGAGGTTCTGAAGGCCTGAAGAAAAATAGTCGCAATATTGAAGAAGCATATTGGATTCTTTTCGTCTTGGCTTTTGTTACTTGAGTCTTAATTGTTTTTTTCCTAGAATATATTAAGACCGGGAATCATTCGACAATTTTAAATTATGATACACAGAAATCAAAATAGATTGTTTTAAAAGCTAGAGGTCATTGGCAGATTTTTTTTTAATATAGGAAACCACACTTTATCATCATCCACATAGATTTTCATGTTAGGGTATGACTATTTGTATTTTTGAGTTTTTCGCTATTATAGGATAACAATAAAGACGTATAAGACTAGATTCCCCTTTCAGACTGGCTGAATAAAAAGGAATGTGTGTAATGTTTATGGTAAACTGGTCAGAATTTAAGTTATAGATATTTCATTTTCTTTAATTTAGTTTTATTGTGTATTGTAAATAATATCATAGTTGTTCCGAAAATTCCCGGCTTACTCACGAGGCGCGAGTCGAGTAGTTTGCTTTGATATGATATTGGTTAATGTCATTTATACTTAAGTATGGCTTCATAGGTTTGAAACGACAATATAGGTTAAATTTCAGTTAAAATGGCTACTTAAGGTGGTACCTAACACTACAGGGAGATAACTCTGTAAAGTCAGCTAAACGTTTTAATTACGTTGTGTTGTAAAAGGAATATTAAGCTTCTCAATGATCAAAATTGGTCTTTGTCAAACTGCTATATAACCAGTGTAATTTTTCAGACAAAACGGTTGGTTCAAAATTTTTTAAATTTTTATATTTTTGTTAAAGGGTTAAAGTGAATACTTTGACAAAATTTTATGAAAATTAAACGAGCCAAATTAATTTTAGTGAAAGTGTTGGGTACCACCTTAAGTTATTATGCGTATCATCTGTTACGTCTGACACGCATCTTTTTGACGTTTTGTCCTTATTTTAGACTATAGTAAAATATGATAAAACAAATTGTATTTTTTCCGGAATAGTATTTACATGTCTAGTCTATGGATATAAGTTTTATATAACTTAACTGTTATGATTTTATATAAGAAAAAGAAAAAAAACCTGTTTATTAGTGTGGACGGTATTGACGCAATAACGTGGGTAACGTCTGCATAAAGACAAACATCGTAGGATGACAAACAGGTGACACAATCGTGAAATAACTACTCCGTTCCGTATATTGCAACCAACAAACAAACTGTGAACTATTCAATGAAGCTCACTGTGATAATCGATATTATAAAACAAAATAATTAGTGTATTTTTTTTTTAACAACCTCAAAATGTCAAGTTAAGCCACATACAAATGTACTATACATATTCACGTACACCGGTATAGTCAAGGTTTCTGTACAGCAAACGAAACAATACTTTTTCATTAAAATTGGAAGTGATAAATTGTGTATGCAATTTTTTTTTCGAGTTAAGTTTTGAATTCTACTTGCAAATACCCAGATTTCAATTGCGTATCTATTGGAAAGATTAATTTCACTACATTCAAATACATTGGGCTTCGAAAGGCAAACCAAACAAGTCACAGGAATTAAATTTTATCTTGTGCTTTAAGTTGATACATTTGGTTCACTTATTGTTTTATTTTATCATTTATTACATGTACAAAGAATTGTGCGAATGAAGTTCAAATTACAATTTACCTTAAATATTGTTTTAAAATTTCAAGAAATATTCTCTAGTAAATTTTTCACTTATGTAAATGGGCAGTGTTATTTAGTACTTTCGTATTAAGGTGGTTTTCCTGTGAAGATGAAAATTATTCGTGAGATTAGGTTGACTCAATCTATTAAATGACAGCTAAATTCACAGACCATAATGCTTTTTATTTAGTTAAATGTATATAACATGTTATCTAATTTGACGATTAAGCAAATACACCGTACCAAATCTCTGGCATACAAAGAATAAAAGTTAGAAACGAGATGCACCCTAAATTAGAGCACATTTATCTCTGAAACATAATTAGTCTTATTCACAAGTTTTAAGTCTTTTGAATAACATAATTCCTTCATTTTCCGTATCAAACACCTTAAAACTTGTCTCTATTACAAAACACGCTAATCCGTTCACGCCTTTTCACTGAAGAACAATGGCGGACATTGGAGTTTCCGGAACATTTGCAGGATTTCAATGGCTGATCATTACGACTCTGATTGTTCTTTTCTATGGCAGAAATAAATACTGCTTGAATTTGTTATTCACAGTTAGTTGATCGAACCATTTAGTATTGACAAAGAACAAAGAAAATTGTAGAAATCGGCTTACTTTAGCCTGATAAACAAGAACGAGAGCTTTTAGTTAGAAAAGTTACATTGAAAAGCTAGCAATAGATTCCTGCGATTTACTTCCGTTTTAGTGTTTCAGTGTGAGTAAAAAACGTTGTCTAAGCTATTCGTACGTTATAACTAAATGCAAAAATGATTCGGTCTCACATAAAAGCTTGATTGAAATTGCTTAATTTTCTAGAAACGCTTTCCAGTTCGTTAAGACTGCGGGCGTTCAGATCATTTGTACGTATTTTGTTGTTTTTGAATTTTTATTTTTTTCTCTGTTATGGTAAATCTATTGCATCACGTCTTTTGATGTTCAAATGCAAATGAATAGAATTTGTGTGCTGTGGCTTAAATGATGCGAAATAGTTGTCATTGATTTTTTCACATCTCCAATAGTTTTTGAAAATAATAAAAGAATTAAAGCTTAATCGGTTAGCATAATTTGTCAAATTCAACGCCAGTCATTCATTAAATCCCTGAAAAGAGCAATCAGAGAGGTTAGAACGAGATCAGAGTTGTTCAGTCACTTGGAAACTGATACCATCAATTGGACCAAGAGGAACACAAAAGGGACTTTGACATGCTTTTAGTGGAATAGAAAAATACTATAACTCTTGAAAATCATGACAAGAATAATAGAAAACATAACAAGAAACGCAAATAATAATAAGTAAGGTATTGAATAACAGTCATTTTGTTTAAAGAAACAGTGTACTTTTTTTGCACTAAACACTCTGTTCAAATGAAAAATACAGGTCAGAAAAAAACTTTAAAATACTGTTTCATGTTGAACGATCTTATTCCCTGAAGTTTTGGTCAACTGGTATCGTTTTTTTTTTATTCTATGAACATGGGTGTTTCGATCAAACTAGCTATCGGACATTATTTTCGTTGTAAAACATAGGTGCAAGTTTGTCCATATTTTTAAGGTGGTAGGATTGCAAAAAAACTCAAGACAAACTATTAAATTGTAAAAATCGTGTGGACCTTTTCACAACATAACAGTGATAACATAGGTGTTTTATTCCGGGTGAATAAGAAGATGCAGACATTAGTATTTATAAGTCCATATGGTGTATTGCAACTTCGAATATTCGTCCATTTCCGACACATTATTCTATGCTGTTTTATGGTCATAGGTTTTATTATTTCTATAAACCTTGGTTTGTTAATTTCAGATTATTTCGTGGAGCGTGCAATGGTTGTGGGTTGCACATTTCTCCAAATGAACTAGTAATGAGAGCTCAAGGATACGTTTATCATCTACAGTGCTTCGTTTGTATAGAATGTGGTCAGCCATTACAAAGGGGAGATTACTTTGTCATTCGAGATGGTCAGCTCTTCTGTCGCCTGGACTTTGAAAAGGAATTCCATATGTATTCCATGAGTCCGAAAAGTAAGTTATGAAAACAAAATTCTGGTGATTGGAGAGTTTTTATACAACCTTTTTTTTTTGTTTAAATACTCAGTACATTAGAAGTGTATCATTTTATTAACTTATGTCTGGTTATCAATTCATTTCTAATCCGGCTTTATTGCCATTACACTATATATTTGAAGCACGCGACACAACATAACAAAATGAAAATAAACAATATCAACATGTGTATCATGATACTGGTTTAACGTTGCAGCTGAAATTTTAGTCCTCGCTGTCATGTGCAAAATCGATCCCGGTTTCAAATTCATGTCTTTAGATTAACTGCCCGTGTAAATCTTGAATTAGTGATCACAACTAAATTATAAATTCCATTTTTAATTTACATATACATCAAATCTCCTTAATAATATTATGTTTTTCTGTGCTGTGGAAAGTGTTAATTTACAGGTCATTTGCATACTATAAAATGAGTTAAAACAGGTTACATTTTAGGTGACGATAGCGATGATTATGATGACGGGGAAAGCGATGGAGGTAAACACCCCAAAAGACCACGAACAATTCTTACAACGAGTCAAAGAAGAAAGTTTAAATCAGCTTTTGAGATGAACCCCAAACCTTGTCGAAAAGTAAGATTTGTTTACAAATTAACATCGATAGAACAAACGATTAAATTCATTGAAAAGACCAATATGTACTCCTGATCTTAAAGATATAAAAGACATATTGTCCACTCGGTAATGTCGGTGTATAATGCACATTTCATACGGAACACATATTTTCATAATATGTTTGCCAAATCAGTTTTGATGGGTTAAAATAAATAATGATTACAGAAGTATGCTTTGTTTTCAATAGTCCGGTTTCATCATTGAGGGATCACAGACACGCTTCCCCTTTCCCTCTCGAAAGGATGTTTCGCTTCTTTATTTTAGTAAACTGAAAGTGTAAATTGATATATCTTACTTACTTAAATACTGATTAATATTCCTACATATCGATTCATTTTAGGTACTAATGAATATTTGAATTTTTTTTCTATACATAAAGTTAGTAACACATATTTTTTTATTAGAGTCTCAGCAATTTTTTTCTATTTTAGGTTAGGGAACAGCTAGCGGCAGAGACCGGTTTAAGTGTGCGTGTCGTTCAAGTGTGGTTTCAAAATCAACGTGCTAAGGTAAGAACAGATCACATATTTACATAGCTAAGCAGTAGTCTGTAAATAAACAGATTTGGATAAAATATTACATGTTTAGCATTTGAACATCCACAAAGTTTTGAAATGGGTTTTTAAAGTTAAATTATAGGTAGAAGGATAGCAAATTTTAATAGGAAATAGCACTTACCAAAAAGAATACATTGTAACAACCGAATAGAGTATCGATAGATTTGCTACATCTGGAGAGTGAAAAAAGCAGAAGAAAAAGACACCAATGGCGCAATCAAAAACCACCATAAAAGTTATAAAGTAAACAATGCCAAAAAAAGAAAACTACGATTATAAAAACAGCACTTCACATTTCATAAATTAATAAAAATAGAATCCAACCACTATGTTTTTTTTTTGAAGTAACAAGTAACAGAAATGTACTTCTCAATTCTACTACATTGTATAAACAACAATAGAAGTCGAGCATTTGTTTACATCACAGAAATGTACTTCTCAATTCTACTATAAACAACAATAGAGGTCGAGCATTTGTTAACATCATAGAAATGTACTTCTCAATTCTATGATAAGGGGATTGGTTTTGTACCTTCGGTCAACATGTCTACATCATAGTATCTAATGTGTTAATGCCATACTAACAAGTTTAAGGTCGCGACAATAGCACCATTGTAATTAATACTTACAAAATACCATCTGCATCTATGATTGTGTAACTCTTTCACAGTGTTTACATGTAGACATTGCCATTCGAAAAATTAACACTGGACTGCGTTTTCCACGCAAGCGATATGTGTGTACGTGTCTTACCCCAGCATAAAGTGGGCAGATCAAAAGTTGAAACATTCCTATTATAGAACATAAAAAACTAAAATGGGCCCCAATATCTTTGAAGTTCACCCTTGCCTAGGGAGTTGCAACCTTAGTTTTAGATGCGATATTTTGTGAATGATAATATGGTTAATTTTGTATTTAGTTTATGAATGTATGTTCTACCTCAGATATCGATTACCTTAGCTGTATTTGGCAAAACTTTTAGGAATTTTGGTCCTCAATGCTCTTTAACTTTGTACTTTATTTGGCCTTGAACATTAACTTTTTTATTCGAGCGCTTCTGGTGAGTCTTTTTGTAGACGAAACCCGCATCTGGCGCAGTTACAAAATGTCAATTCTATCTTAGCTTCCTTCTGGCAACCTATGATAAATTAATTGTTGTGTAATCTCTCTTTGGTGAGCAAGAGAGAAGGGTATAACCAAGATTGTGCATAGAACGTGGCATGTCGGATATTTATTTATTTCCCGTCAACTAGAAACAGAAACCACAATGAATTTACATATTAATACATGACGTAACATTTCAGAGAAGACATATTTTAAACACAGACAGTTATCAACTTTGAGAAAATAAAATATGTTTGAAATAAAGTTTAAGAAATATTTTGAAGAATTTTAAAAGTAAAACAAAACTGGGCAAGAACAGTACTTATTAAAGAAAATGACTGTGAAAATTGAGCAATGAATGTACTTTAAAAATTACGAACGATCTAAACCTTTTATTTGTGTAAATGTAAATACCATCTCTGTAAAGTGTAAATATAAAAACAAGGAGATAACTACCTAGCAGATATATAGATATAGGCAGATGTGGTATGAGTGCAAATGAGTCAACTCTCCATCCTAGTAACAATTTATAAAAATAAACCATTATAGGTCATTATAGGTCAAGGTACTGCCTTCAACAGAGAGCCTTGGCTCACACCGAACAGCAAGCTATAAAGGGACCCAAAAATTATGTATATTTAAAGGACATATGAATTCCTGTCCTCCAAAAGATTACTGTATTTCTAGTCCTTTCAAAACTGATTAAAATTCTCTTTACAATTCAGGTTAAAAAGATTGCACGAAGACAAAGCCAAGACGGCAGTAGTGGTAAAGGCAATAAGAATAAAAATGGCGATTCAAAGAAAGAAAAATCGGACGGTTATAAAAGCGATGATAGTGATCCAGGTAAAGTATTCATGGGGAAATAATTTTTTATACCCAAAATTACTGTCTAAAATACAGCTATTGTACTGTGGGACAATCGAAATCTTAAAAAAACACGACAAGACCATGGAAAAAAAATTGACGAAAAGACAAAACAATAATAAAATAAAAAAAAGAGCATCACGAACACCACTAAAAAATGGAAAGTTGCTACGTAGTAGATAGACTCAAAACTCAGAATGGTACAAAACGTCATTTTAGTTCTTCATCTGTTCATGAAAAACAGAAGCCAACTACAACTTCGGACCTCATTTCAATGCTTAGATTATGTAGACAAACAGGGGAAACTTGTTTATAAGCACTTAAACCTCCACAAAACTATGTTAAATTCCCATCACACTAGACCAAGCACTTGAACCCCCACAAAACTATGTTAAATTCCCATCACACTAGACCAAGCACATTCCGCTACGATAGTAACACGTTCTAGTTACGATATTGTCACTCTTTTGCTACGTCTAATAAGACATTAGAACGACTTACATAATCTTAGTACACTTCTACCAAGACCTTCTCGATCGCATTACTATCTCAATACTAGTCTACTACGATCGAACTACAACTCCACTGCGTTGTCTCTGAAACCTTCTCCATTGGCTTTCCAATTGCATGTGACTTTTGCAATATGTTTCCAAAACGATGCTTCTACGCATCTAATACGACTAGTTTTACGAATATTTTAAGCATGTTCAAAGTTGGTCGTCGTGCCGGAAATCCATGACCACGACGACCTCGGTACGTCCTCACTGTGACCTTTCTAAGACTTCCAAAATGTTGCATGATGTAAAGCGGGATAGTGGTCCTAGTATGATTGGGGTATTATTGGCGATTACAGCCTTATAACAACTTAGTTAAAGAAGAAACTAAATGTGTGACATTTTAATAGTATTTGTAAAAAATATTATTAATTTCATTCTTAAAATTATCAATATTATTATTAATAGTCCCCTTTAATCCTTAAAACTATTTATTTTGATTTTTTTCAGATAGTAATGGTCGACTATGTGACGTAGATTCCATAGGTAAGAAACTCAAATTACAGGATAAAAGTTAACAAAAATATAGGGAACTGCATTTTTTTAACTACTGAAATATAAGTTTATAAGTGGAAACAGTACATCAAGATTGCAACACATGGGATAAATGTGCTTTAATTAAGAAATAAGCCAATTAATCACAAGTAGCGAACGAAAATTGATGACTATTTAGGTTTTAGCATGAAGTAATAAGGAGAATTAACTATTGTAAGAAATATAAGGCAATTCTTAAGTTTAGGTTTCTTAAATATAAGCAAAGGAAACATTTGGATTTGAAACAAGGAGATAGTAACCTACAAAAAAGTAGAATAACAAAAATATTAGAACTCAGAGGAAAATTCTAAACGGAAAGTCCCTAAGCAAATGGCAAAATAAAAGCTCAAACACATCAAACGAATGGATATCATCTCTCTTATTCCTGACTTAGTACATTGGTACAGGCATTATTTTTTTTTAAAGTAACACAAATACGGTCTCGAAATAACAGTCATTTGTCAACACTTTTTGATAAACTAAAAAATAATTTAATTTCTTGTACTTTATGTCATCATGCTCATATATTTTATAATTTGAAAGTAGCAATTTAAGAATATAAGACAAAAACAATAATATTATTTAGACTATTTTTAACATTGTTCAGACATTAAAATGAGATCGCTCAACTATAACAATGCCACTTCTTTTTTCTTAAATCTCAAATGTTTCATTTCATTTCAGTATCAATGAGTTCAGACAAACATCACCATGGTAACGCAGAACAAATATCACCATTGCCTGCCAGCGAATATCAGGGTAATTATATTAGATTTAATTTTGTCATGATTAAAAACTATGATAGTACACAAAAACTAATTTGTTGAATGATATTGAATCTTATTTCCTCTTAATTTGAATGAGATATATTTGCAACGTTATTGCTATGCATCAAAGAAATATGAAAAGAACACTTAAAAAGTAAAATCCCAAAAATACTGAACTCAGAGGAAAATCTAATCGGAAAGTCCGTAATCACATGGCAAAATCAAATGGCAAAACACATAAAAAACGAATGGACAAGAACTGTCATATTCCTTGTAGAAAATGTAGAAAATGGTGGATTGAACCTGGTTTTTAAGCGCTAAACCTCTCACTTTGATGACAGTCTCATCAAATTCCGTTATATTTACAATGATTCGTGAACTTAACAGACATAATAAATAAAACAGTCAAAATATGGGTACCGCAGTCATTATCGTGTAACAATTTTAAAAGGAACAATTTAACAGAACACAAAATCATTTATCTACAAACACATTCATTGATTCGTTATAAATTGTATGCGTACGACGCGGTTTACTTGAATTACCATCATCAGAAATGCCAAAGAATGTATAGGTACCGAAGCACGTGAAGATCTATATGGCCAAAAAGGACATGAAAATATAATATCCAATAGATATAGGAAGATGTGGCATGAGTGATAATCAGACCACTTTCCATCCAATTCCATCAAAAAAGTGAAGTCACAAAAATAGATCAACATTGCATGAGGGAGCTGGAACCTTAGTTTTTTGTCAAAAATTTATTATAAATTCATAAACGGAAAATTAAAAAGAGATTGTTATGGTATTACTCACGTAAGTGTCGAAGTACTGACTACGAAGCTGGAGATAATCGGGGGGGGGGGGGGGGGGGGGGGGGCTACTAGTATTAGACCATCAAAAAATAGTGTAACATGTTTATTAGGTATGCTAACAAATATATGATCGGGGGTATTTTTCAAACGGCACGGGTTGCTTTCATTCGATATGGGTTGCTTTCATTCGCAATGAAAACAAATCACAGTATGAAATGGTTCATCCTTCAGTCGGTAGAAGATCAGAATTTGCATGAATTAAACACTTACTGTAAATATAACAGAATTAAACCAGATAGGTGAGATATATTTTGCTAAGCATGAAAGGAAAAACAATTCAATCTATTCTCTTGAATAAAACTACATTATTTTTTCATTTTAGAATCAAGATTTGACGAAATGGACGATTCGAGGAGTGTACGGCAAGCAATGGAGGACAATATCAATTGCATCGATCAAATGTTCATGACCGATTCCCATGGACATTCGGCTATGGATACCGGCAATGTCTTAAATCCTATTGACAAACTGTATTCAATGCAAAACTCTTATTTTAGTGTGGAATGATATGGAACTGTGATAAGATATATTATTTGTATGTTTGGTAAAAGAAGATACATGTAGTTGACTTCCGAGTTAATTAATATTTTAAAAAAATATGATTCTATAGGTTATTATAGAACTGGGGGTATTTATTCAGCAATATATAATTATCTTGATATTAATGTGCAATTATGTGATATATTCTGTCTCAAAAGGATTGTACGTACTTTTAATGTTTGTACCCCAAAAAGTTAAAATTACGTCACGTCATTGGTTGAATTCCAATTGTTTAAGACTGTAAGCCAATTACAATGTTTTTGGTTTCCGCTTTTAGAAATATTATACATTGTGTGTATGTACTAGCCTAAAGATTTGTGCAACTATACTGATAACCTATATATACGAATAAGTCGAAATAATATCGTATCGAAATAAAAGTAGTTCGGCATTGCAAGTAGTTGTCGTCAGTGTCCATGTTTTTTCTTCTTAAAAATCAGGTAGTACTATTTAAATGTATAATTTTGTACCTAATTAGCGTACTAAACAAACGAAATTCAACCAATAACAACGTAACGTAATTTTCATTTTGGTGTAAGAACGAATAGAAGTGCCACTTTCAATAGTTTTCTTTTCCAATGTTTCAAAACAGTAATTTTTCAGAAGATGTTTTTTTGTTCATTCTTGGTATTCCGCGTAGCTTTCTCACAAAATAAGCCAGACTAGTAAATTGATATAAAGAAATTAATTTATTATTCTGTACCATGTGCTAAAATATTTAAGTGTAGACTCCAGAGGTATTTTGACCATTCTTGAGATTTGTATGTACCCGTTTACATTAAATTTGAAGCATAAAACAATAACGTTTCTTTAATTGCTGTTTTGATAAAAAGACTATTTGTTTTGGGTTTATTAGAAGCTAAGCTTAAAAAACATTCTAGCATGCAAGTTTGTATTTCATCATCTCAGATCATTTTAATCATAAAAGTATTTACGTAAAATGCTTTCAAACATCTGGCTATGATGAAGATAGATTCAGATGTCATCTTCGGACGTAGCGAAAATTGTTTGTCTATCTTAAAAATGAAATAAGAAATACATTACTGCGTTTTCTTTTTATGATTTTGAACATTGCCCTTCCTTTTTAATAGATGTTTTCGCCGCTGTTACTGCCACCGTTTCCGCCAATGTGTCTGTTTCTATACTACATTGAATTTATTTGAGAATGAACAAATCAATTTTCATGAACATTTTCTCATTCCTGAAAGTTTGTTTTCTACGCATTTTCATTTTGTTTAATATTGTACATTCCAATAATAATTATGTTCTCCAACACAGACAAAAAACCGTAACCCCTTCCCTCTTTTGAATTAAAATGATTGCTGCCTGAACAATTTTTAAATATTTCATACTTTAAGGGAACAAGGATCTAGAAGGGTATACATGAGACAAAAATTCACAAGATATGTTCAGACGCTTCAGTGAGCTAACGGATCAATCATGTCATATATATCCAATATTTGCTTTTCAAAAACAACTTTTGTTTAGTATTTGACATTGAATTAAACCAATGACTTAATTTTGTATGGTTTGTTTTATTGTGTTGAAAAATAAAAATTATATTGTGCTTTATTTATTTTATATTGTTATACAAATGTTGTCACGAAAATTTGAATAAAGAATTGATATTTTAGTCTGCTTTTTGTGTTATTCCAAAGACCTTCATGATATCTTAAATGCATGAGTGCTATTTAGCAAAGACGTTATCGAAGAGTCATCACACATATTAAAAAATAATATGGTGATGAAAGATGCTCAGTTTAGATTGTCATTTTAAAATATTCATTATTATTTGGAGAAAGCACCTTTTATATCGTAATGAAAGTTTTAAAATATTACATGATCCTGTACGCGCTTGCGTGAAATGAAAGCATAAAGCATGAAACACTATATTTGTCTAATTAATCTTTTTAAAAAAAATCCATTCACATGCACAGTCGCTGAATAAGGAGTATCATTACATTAATCAAGGGTGCCGAAGGATAATATATTTAAACAAAATATAAAAAAAAGTCATGCAACAACACACGACAAAGACAATTCAGCCAGTAAAAACACAAATACAAATAAAAAAGTGATATTGAGTGTATATCGACAAACAGGCAGAAACGTTTATACAAGATACGTAGTCAATAAAGACTACACGGTACTGGATTTTCTCATTGTTAAAGGACGTACAGTTGCCTATAAATGCATTCACTTCATTTAAAGTTTGTTCGGTAGTTGTTTCATTGTCAATCTAAACACATCTCCTTATTTTCATAATAAAACCGAAAAAAAACATTGAAAGACCAACATGCTGTCAATTGACAAAACATACAGACAACCATTAACGGTTAGTTTATTCATAAATATATATATGGATATAAAAGAACAGACTTCCAATGTCTCCTGCGTTGCACATTTTTTATCTGTTTAAAGGATAATAAATAAATAAACCTATTTAGTTTGTTCTTTTAAATTCTTATAAATATCTCAAGAGAACGGAAGACAGGAGAGCAGATGCAATGCAATTTTCAATATGATTAAAATTTCAAAGGGACATAACTCTCAAAGCGAGAAAATGAGCGGACTGATTTATGAGCCAAAAAACTGACCACAACCATTGAATTACATGCTTTTGACTTGGTTAAGAATAAACATAATTGTGGTAAAGCTCACAAAAGAATCGAACCAAAGGTATTACTATTCCTATTCAATTAAAAGAAAGACATTATCATAATACACTTCTTGACTTTAGACAGGCACGTTGACATGTGTTAAACCTTTTCTTTTTGGTATTCAAGTGAACCCTCTCCCCTTTATGTCTGCTTATATCAACACGAACTAAATAGTTATACAGTCTTAACTTGTAGATTACTTGTAAACTAGTTACGGAAAAGTTTATTTAATACATGAGGGTAACATATTGACCTATCTTTGTCGCTTTACTTATGGGTTTTGTTTATGAAATTAATTGCTGAATACTTGTCAGAGCCATTATGCGTTTACACCTCAGTTGTCGAATGCGACATGAGATGGTGAACTATTTTGATCGATAAAAGTCCATACCAACACGCGAATTTTAAATAATGCATATCTTATTCGTCCGAATTGCCTTACGTCCTGTAAGCCTCTGGCAGAGATAAATGACTCTTCTGATCTATTTCAATACAAAACTTTAGCGGAGGATTTGTAATGTTTGTACAACGACACGTCGTTGTTTTCACGCGGATGAATCTCCTATTCAGTTATAACACCTCTGACGGAAGGGGTGAATGTTAAGTTGAAATAGGTTGTCAGAAACGGAACTATTCATTTATTCTCTCATTCATAAATGTAAAATGGTTTAAGAATACCCATGATAAATTAACTTTCCCTCAATTTTTCTGAATCACACGTCGAGAGGGTTATTTAAGTGGATTAAGTAGATTATCTAGTGTTAAGGTGAAAAGAAAGATTTTAAGTTTCTAAATTTGAACAATGTATCTAAATTTTAAGACAGATTCAGTCACAATATTTCTATATAAGTGTAATCATGATCATTTCATTTATTGACATGTTTGATTTATCTTTCAGTTATTCACTTGATGTAGTATACAATTTTTTATTTCAATAAGTATTGTTTTTCATTTTTTGTCATTACTTCATATCCGCTATAATTTGGTATGTGTCTCTTCTAAGACAAGCCAGTAGTATTGCCACACTTATGTTCACTTGATATACTGTTGAAAATTTTCAACAAAATAAGAGTTATGTGCTTTAATGTAGACATGCTATGTTCAATGTGGTATAGTTATCAAAGGTACCAAGATTATAATTTAATAATACGCCAGACGCGCGTTTCGTCTACATAAGACTTATCAGTGACGCTCAGATCAAAATAATTATAGAGCCAAAAAGGTAAAAAGTTGAAGAGCATAAAGGACCCAAAATTCCAAAAAGTTGTGCCAAAAAAATCAACATAGGCTATTGTTGCTTGTTTTTGAATGCTGTTTGTCACAATGTGAAATAATATTCAAAATAAAATAAATTACACTCAAATATATAGCGGTCCCGAAACAATCTTTTAAATTAATTCAGCATCTAGTACGGTTTTTATGTCTTTTTTTCATGATGTGCTTATGCCACTTCTCTGCATAAAGTGTAATGAAAAATATCAAAGCTTCATGCATAAAAACAGTAGTCGAAGAAAAGTAGAAACCAATACTGAAACCGAGCGTGAACTTTTTTATACATTTTGTAATTATTATCTATTACATTACATTCAATCAATCTACGTGTATCATCATTCGGGCGTCCGTAAAACTTTTAACACTGATTAAAATGAAAATGAAAGTAGATATTATTGAACATAATATAAGTATTTGTAATAGAGAGTCGAAGGTAATTTGAATCACTTCAAATGAAAATCAATAAGCCAAAAATAATATTAAAGTCATAAATTATATCATTACGATAAAGTATACACTACAAGGTGACCAGGCGTGCTCCTTCGCCGTAAATTCCCGTTTCCTGGTAAAGGTATAGGGTCATCTATCTAAATAATACTTATTCAAACATAAGAAAAATCTATCTTAACCTACAGACTTTAAAACTTCAAAGACTCTTCCTTATTATTGCTATTAAGAGGACGGGATCATTACAAAAGGGCTCATATATTTCACGTTTATCTGTGCCTCAAGTTAACACCTTATGTAAAAAGACATTATAAGGAACAGATGAAATTTTATATATCAAGATTTTATAAACATCAAAGAGAATGTTTTATTTGTTTTCTCCTCTTTAATTTTGTTTATGAATCCATAATTTTGATTACAGCTTCTATACAAAAGTGGTGTTTTGGAAAGTTTATGAATTTCGCGTTGGTTGTCTGTTTAACTTGTACGGTAGTTTTCTTAAAATTTCAAGATTTGTTGCATTTATTAGTTCTCAGTATAAGTGCTATACAAACACAGAGAATGCGTGTTAAATGCAAGAAACATCAGATCAAAAGTTAAGCTTTAAATAATTTATGACACTGAGTTCAGGTCAGGAAAATATTTGCACTTTTCTGATTTTGTTTTTCTTTTTGCACTTTTCTGATTTTGTTTTTGTTTTTGCAATTTTCAATAATAAAAAAATCGTAACATTTACTCTAAAAGAATTGTTTAAGTAAGAATAGTTATTCAAAATTTTGATATTGTATTGATAACGAATTAACATTTAAAATTTTCTATATTTGAACAGATATAATTTTCTGAGATAATTTTGCACACACATGTCTCTTTTTTATATATATATAATTGAATACAAGACAGTACATTCAGTAAATGCATCACATCCTTTTCAAAAGTAGGTGAAGTTGGAGGACATTTGAGATCTTGGAGCGGGCCCTGGTTACTTCAAGACATATTGTTTTCATTAATTAGCTTGAGCATGTAATAATCATGCCGGGAACCTCCCATTTCAAAATATCTTGGAGCAGATCCTGGTTCCCTCAAGACATTTAGTTTTCATTAATTAGCTTGTGCACGTAGTAATTCCATCATGCCGGGAACCTCCCATTTCAAAACACTTAGATCCGCCTTGGATAGGTTAGTATTTACGAGGTGAAGGTTCCGTTATATATTTGATTAAAGATAAAAGTAGATATATATCCTCATGATAAAATGACAACAGGTAATCAGGATGTTACTGGTTACCTATACAATACGATAAGGATATGTCACAAGCAATGTTACCGGGCTTGACAAACAGCTATCATGTCTATATAAATAGATAAAAAGTGATATCAGTTTTTGTAATTAATTTTCCTGTACAAGTATGGACATATTCTGAAATGTATTGATTAGCATCTATTACCCGTAACAAATAAAACTGAATCAGCTGCTTAAAAATATTTTAAAATTTACACCAAGATGCCAAACAATAGAACACAAAACTCAACACAGAAAACTAAAGACTTAGCATCACCAACCCCACCAAAAACGATCTCAGGTGCTCCAGAAGGGTACGCAGATCCTGCTGCATGTAAAAGTTAATGATATTTTTTTTAAATGATTTCATATATTTAAAGTGGACTCAATCACTACACGAATCTATGTTCAAAAATAAAAAATGACAAAAATATTGTTTGCATTTGTCCGATTTAACAAGACTCCGAATGCAGGTGAACAAATACATGCTTCTAATGAAATCATTGGTTTAAAGAAAACAAATTCGTGTTCTTTTGAGTAGAAAACAAAATGGTTTTGTTTATTAAAGTTGTAGGATAAATCGTCTCGAGAATGGCAAAACATTCTTCTTTTCCCCCTCGGAAATCATTTAACTAGCTGAAAAATCCTGAACGTGCATGAAACATTTGCCACTGGACGTTAAAGTGGTACCCAACACCTTCACTAAAATTAATTTGGCTCGTTTAATCTTCATAAAATTTTGACAAAGAATTAACTTTGACCCTTTGACAAAAATTTATAAAATTTTAAAATATTTGAACCAACCGTTTTATCAGAAAAATTACACTGGTTATATAGCAGTTTGACAAACACTAAAATCGTTTTATATAGACATAATAAACTTTCTTATAGCCTTGTGCTTTTTGTATTAAAACTTTTTATGTACTATGTATTTATAAGAACTAGTAGTAAGCTTGTCCCTACTGTAGACCAACCGTATGTGAAGGGACATCGATAAATCTTGATGGGTCACAAAAAGAAATAACAAAAATAAAAACAAAACAAAGTCGATATGTTACTCTCAAAGTCTACGAAATTTTCTCATGAAGCTAACGTATTTTTTTTTATTTAAGCAAATCTTTAAACTGTTGGCTTAGAGCAAGTAATTAGTTTTTCCCTTCGTATGTTGTCGAGAAATCTTAGTAATTGTCAATGAGTGTGTATTGGGGAAAACTTCAAAGGAAATTTATTTAAAGAGCTGAGAGTTGCTATAGAGTATCTGTCACGAAATGAATAGTTAATATATGCTAATAATCAGTATATTTATACAATTATTTGGTAAATAAGTTACAATCAGATTCATCCTTAAGACACCCTTCTTTACCGATATTGTTATTTAAAAAAAGCTGAAAAGCTTTTCAGTGAAAGCGTTGATCAGGTGTGCGCTTTAAAAACGAAAACCACTATTCACTAACTTATGGACCAGTTGGTTTTTCCAATAAATAATTCCGGATTTACATCATATTATAGAAGCGAAACACGGGTTGTATTCAAGAGATAATAATGCTACACAGAATGATTTCTTGTATGGTGTTTACTTCCCATGCTATTAGCATGAATTTGAAATTGAAATTATTTAAAGTTTGTGAAGTTACAGTCCTTTGATTGACATTTAGGCTGATTATACGCCCGTTTCATGATGTTTTCACATCTGATCGCTCGCGTCCTTGTGTGGTCTATATTTTGCTTGTATGATCCATGTGCATGTGTCTTACATCTTTTAATTTATTCCAAAAAATGAATTCATGCAGTATGGGTATTCAAGTTTTATTTGAAATTTAACAATAGATGCAAGTAAAATAAAATGATTTGTCAATCAATTTTATTTTTAACAAGATATTTTGACGGATAGTGTTTTCCTACTACTTATAAAATGAGCGGGGCATATAATCAGATTTTATTATACTTCTTTTAAGATACAGCATTTCTGGCCACACATATTGGTGTTTTATACCATAAGCTCTGGTCATAAAAGTGACTTAATTCACCAAATTGACAAGAATTATCGCTCAATTAAGGTCCGTCACTGAAAAGAATGACCAAATACACCTGTTAAATGGTCAGTTTATTGAAGTAGTTATGACAAAATATTGCAAATATTCCAAACAATTGCAAAACCTATGAAATGACACTGTGTAAATTATAAATAATAAAATAAGTGATTAAAGATTTAATTAAAATAAAATTAGGAGATGTGGTGATATTGCCAATGACGTTGAGAACTTAAGTTTGGGACGTGAATTAAAAAAATACCGAAGCAGTATAGAAAGCAATAAAGGCCTAGAATGACAATATGTGAAACAAATCAAACGAGTAAACCATGGACGGTAAAGACGAAAACACAAAAACAATGAAATGATTGGCAAATAGAAACAAAAGATAACCACTGATGTTTTAGACATTCTATTCTTAAACTGACACCCACAGACATGAATTATCATTGATATGGTAATAATAACTGTTGATTTTTTTTTAATACTAAGGCTTTTCTACATGTACCTCAAGGATAGATTACATTAGCTGTATTTGGCAAAACTTTTAGGAATTTTTGGTCCACAACGCTTTTCAACTTCGTATCTTTTTTTTTTTTTGCTTGCTGTTTTAACTTTGTTTCATTCGAGCGTCAATGATGAGTCTTTTGTTGACGAAATGCAGGTCTGGCGCAAACACAAAACTCCAATCCTTGTATCTATGATGAGTTGTTTGTACTCAATTTAAAATGTCTTACAATTGTTTTAGCAGAGTATAACAAAAATACCGAACTCCAAGGCAATAAAGACTGACCAAATCAAACGCGTTCAATATACATGTATTTGTATATTACACACAGTCGGTACGTTCAATATACATGTATTTGTATATTACACACAGTCGGTACGATATACATGTATTTGTATATTACACACAGTCGGTACGAATGGTGCGGCTATACATGTATTTTAGATAAAATACATGCTTTCAATGGTCCTTACAATTCTGTTGACAGTTATGATTTTTCTACTCTGTACACTACACTTCCACACAATCTTATAAAGAAAAAGTTTTTGTATTTGATAAAATGGTCTTTCGAAAAATCTCATTGTAATTTTATTTGCTGTAACTCGTTTAAGGCCTTTTTCTGTAACGAAAAGGGAAAGTATGCTAGATACACTTACTGGAAATGTGAGGATATGATTGAAGCTTTAAACTTTCTGCTTGATAACATTTATGTACGTTTCGGCGATAAAGTGTATCGTCAGGTAGTAGGTATTCCTATGGGCACCAACTGTGCCCCTTTAATAGCAGATTTATTTCTATATTGCTATGAATCTCAGTTTATGACCAAACTCAGTAAAGACCCATCATTGTTACATTTGGTTGATACATTCAAAAATACCTACCGTTATCTGGATGATATTTTTTCGTTGAATAATCCAGACTTCTCTAAATATACTTCAGAAATTTACCCAAACGAACTTACTTTAACTAAATCTAACATAAACAGCAGCAGTTGTCCTTTTCTAGATTTAGACATTTCAATTTCAAACGGGAAACTTCACACTAAAATTTACGACAAAAGAGACGATTTTTCATTTCCTATTGTTAATTTTCCTTTTTTAGATGGCGATGTGCCTTTGGCTCCATCATACGGTGTTTATATATCGCAACTCGTTCGGTTTGCCCGTGTGTGTTCTGATGTCATAGATTTTAACGAACGTAATCAATGCATCACTGGTAAATTGTTGTGTCAGGGATTTCGATACCATAAATTACTTAAAACTTTTACTAAATTCTTTCATAGATACAAAGATTTGATTAGTAAATTTGGCTATACCTGTAGAAAGCTTATTAAAAATGGTATTTCACATCCTAAATTTTATGGTAATATTGTACTTAAAGCGAGGAAATCACTATGTGATCCTTGTAAACTCATCGAACCTTTAAACAAACTTATAAGTAAGGGTTATCGTACCAATATTGTAATAAGATCTCTGAATATAGTTCACATTGGCACTAATATTGATATTGTCATTAGCAAATTAAAACATAAGTAAATTTCATTATCTTTTGAGGCGAGATGTATAGAGACACAGACACGTTAACTTTTATTTCTATAGAAGTCGCTCTTCACTATACTACTACCTGTCGATACATTTATTTTTGGCATTGCACAAGTCATGTCTTCTTTGACTATTAATGACGTTAAAATACTAAATCCCTGTGATGTGTTTTAGTCGATTTTAGTCTCTGATGCATGATTTTTTATTATTAATTGGTTTTGGCTTTTAACTAGCTGTCAGTAACTGCGAGTACTCTCAAATCGTATTTTCTTGTTAATTCGACCTGTTGATACTGTTTATAATGCTTTTTTGTCATTTTTTATTTATACGGATCTTGTCTGTACACCAGCTTTGATTATTTGTAATATCTTCACTTATTCTTACAACATTTGTATAAACTTCAAGATTATAAAAAAAACCGGTTTTTTTTTCTAAAGTGAACATTGATTGGTTAAATATTTCTCAGTCATGTCCTGTTTTTGAATTTGTTTGTTAGCTTTTTGGTCATGAATGTTTGTCTCTAATATTTAATTAACTGTGCATTTGTATTCAGATATCGCAGATCAAATTTATTCGTTCATTGTTTAATCATACGTTTTTTGATTGAGTTAAGTCTGCCAATTGATATTTTATCGTATGTTTTTCTTTGTTGTGATGTTATGCTATTGTTTCAGAAAAAGGGAGAAGGTTTGGATCCATTAAAACGTTTAATCCCGCTGCAAATGTTTGCACCTGTCCTAAGTCAGGAATCTGATGTACAGTAGTTGTCGTTTGTTTATGTAATATATACGTGTTTCTCGTTTCTCGTTTTGTTTATATAGATTAGACCGTTGGTGTTCCCGTTTGAATGGTTTTACACTAGTAATTTTGGGGCCCTTTATAGCTTGTTGTTCGGTGTGAGCCAAGGCTCCGTGTTGAAGGCCGTACTTTAACCTATAATGGTTTACTTTTTAAATTGTTATTTGTATGGAGAGTTGTCTCATTGGCACTCACACCACATCTTCCTATATCTATTTGTATATTACACACAGTCGGTACGTTCAATATACATGTATTTGTATATTACACACAGTCGGTACGATATACATGTATTTGTATATTACACACAGTCGGTACGTTCAATATACATGTATTTGTATATTACACACAGTCGGTACGATATACATGTATTTGTATATTACACACAGTCGGTACGTTCAATATACATGTATTTGTATATTACACACAGTCGGTACGATATACATGTATTTGTATATTACACACAGTCGGTACGAATGGTGCGGCTATACATGTATTTGTATATTACACACAGTCGGTACGATATACATGAATTTGTATATTACACACAGTCGGTACGAATGGTGCGGCTATACATGTATTTGTATATTACACACAGTCGGTACGTTCAATATACATGTATTTGTATATTACACACAGTTGGTACGAATGGTGCGGCTATACATGTATTTGTATATTACACACAGTCGGTACGTTCAATATACATGTATTTGTATATTACACACAGTCGGTACGAATGGTGCGGCTATACATGTATTTGTATATTACACACAGTCGGTACGTTCAATATACATGTATTTGAATATTACACACAGTCGGTACGAATGGTGCGGCTATACATGTATTTGTATATTACACACAGTCGGTACGAATGGTGCGGCTATACAAGTATAAAACAGAAAATTATAACAATAAAAAAAACAAGAACATCATATGCAAAACATTTCAATCGAAATAAGTTTTTGGCAAATATAAAAAAGAAGATGTGGTATGATTGCCAATGAGACAACAAGAGACAAAAATTACACAGAAATTAAGAATGTAGCATTGCCTATAAGTTGAGATGAGTCTATATGGTTCTTCAATTTGGGCATGTTCTTTAAAATGTTATTACAAGCAACCTCAGAGAAATTTAATTACCTTTTAAAGCTCAATAGATATTTCATTATGTCCTTGTTTATTATATACTATGCCGACTCTAAATAAAATTAAATTACTATTACCATTTATCATATTTACGTATTTATATAACCCTAGATTTCAAACGTTAAAGTTTGAGCGTTACTGATGAAGGTGCACCCAGGAGATTTTCATTTTAAATTATATCAAACTTGCGATTTTTTTTTATTATTAATTAAATAAATGACATGAGAAATCGAAATAAACAAGGACATTCCTGCATTTTTCTTCCTAATTCATTTGTTATTATCGGGAAGTATCTGGGTTAAATGATAATATTAGCCGATAAAACAAAAGACGATTTTTGTCCTATAACAATATCTCGGCAGGAAAATCTCTCAATCCTTTGACATTGATTTTATTTATCCATGAAAGTGAAAAATGGATGAAAAGTTAGTTTTATCTACAACTGTGTGAACATTGGATTGTTAATGATGATAAAACAGGAAACCTACGACACAACACGAAAATGCAACGACCATGATGGGATACTTGCGCTTTTCAAAATTCCATTTGGCCCTTGGTCAAACCCAGCAATGAATTTGATAGACAAAGACAAATTATTTTAAAATTTCATCTTCATTCTTAAATTATTATTAGTTTAAAATGACTGATGCGAAATATTTGTTGACACAAGTCTTTTCGTAGTTGCTCCTACATCGTTTTTATTGTTATCTGTCACATTTGCCTGATCCGGGGTGATCGACATCGATTTACCATATCCAGAGATCAAAATATGTTCATCTTTTCCTTGGTAGAATATAGATTTGATGAGTTAGTGGATAAATTGATGGAACCCATTTAAAACCTACCCTTTTGTTGAGCTGTCACGGGATTATAACAGACACTATACTTTGATGAAAATTAGGTAGTCATTTTTCATCATAGCATATCGATTGAATATAAGAATAGGACATTCTTTTTACAGATCCTGGTCGTCTTATCAAATGTAATCATCAAAATGGCTTCATATGAAATCATTTTCATGATACCGTCTACATATTAGTATATCATTAAAAATGTTCTCGGAGTTTCTTTTTTCTTTCCTTCTTTGAGTTTTTTTTTCTAGAATTGTTAAAATCTTTATTTAAATCTGCTACAAAAAAAATAGTGCGAGCTGTATTTTTTTTTTCTTTTTCACGCAAGCTCAAGTCAAAATAGAGAAAACGACATGTAATACACTATATCAAACCATTATCCTGTTTTCCCTGTGTGTTTTGGGGCACACTTAACATTGAGAAGAGACAACACCCCGATCAGAAAACGGGCAAAGACCACCAATGAGTCTTCAACGCAGCAAGAACATCCAGCACCCGGGGGACCTCCGAGGTGGTCCTCAGCTGGCCCCCTCAATAAAATTGTTTACTAGTTCAGTGAAAATGGACGTCACACTAAACTCCAAAACACATAAATGAACTAAAATTTGAAAACATTCAAAACTCATTTTAAACTAACAAAGGCCAGAAGCTCCTGATTGAGACAGATGCAAAAATGCGGAGCGGTTAAACATGTTTTGTGATATCTCAACCCTCCCCTTTACATCTAGCAAATGTAGAATAAAGAAACACATAGCAATATGCACAAAAAATTAAGCAAAATGACAATGATACATAAATTAACAAACTAAAGACTATACTAACAGTTTATGACATGCCAGCTCCAGACCTAAATTAACTGATTGAAAGATTGTGTCTTCATTACATTAAAATCAAGTACAATCTCTCCCTAACGGGGTTCAGTATCATACCATCGCAAAATATATGAGAATAACATTTCCCGTATCATACCAACAACTGGTTTTAGAATAAATGTGTTTCCGTTGCAAAGACCCTATGAGTGAATCATTATTACTACCAAAATATCCAAACCTTAATAACTTGACGACATTTTTGTGCTTTGTAAAGAATATTTCCATAAAATATTGGATGTGAAATACCTGAACGTATCAGATGTCTGAATGTTGAGTTGTATTTTGTGATATCGAAAACCCTGGTGTAATATTTTTTCCGTAATATGAATATACATATGTATGCAGACATATCCTTGAAACCAAAACGGAGCTAAAATTGCCAACACATCTATGGTCATACAGCAAGGTGAAAATACGGCTTTGTACAGAGTGTATTTGATGAAAATTTGTCCAAAAAAATATGGATAGTTATGATATAATTTCAATTAAAAACTGCTGAAAAGTTTCATTAATAAAATATTGTTTTCATTGACACCAAAAAATAAACAAACCTTTTTAAGATAGTTTTTGTCAAAGCAGGCAAACTAAATAATTTTATTTTCCATCGGTTCATTTATATTTATAATTGTTGATATGATCGATTTTGTTGCGATATTTATCGCTTTTACACTTAACAGTTTGCACGTGAGTGTCGTAAAACGATTCGATGACAATAGCAGCTATTGTCATTACTGCTAAATTTCCTAGAGACGTACTTCGCATTGATCGTTTACAGCCTTTTTATGTCGATGGAAAATATTTTCTCCAATGATTTATAATGAAAAATTCTGTGATGACGACTTCCGGTTGTTGTTAAACAGTGGGTTCCGATTAGTTATAAATGTAAAAGGAAACAACCAAGAGATTAATGCATGCATAATTAATGAAGCTGTCATACTTCTGTAAAGGATTATATGGTTCGTGGTGTTTTGAAACATAAACATACAATTATCACCGTGTATTAGAACTGTAAAACCAATTTTGTACTATAGAAGCGATTAAAACGTCTAAATGACAACAAATAGAATAAAAATATGTGAATGATGTTATTATTTTTAAGGAAAATAATGAGTTTAGTTCTTAACTGGTTCTATACTACCGAATATGTCATTCGAAATGTACTTGAAAGTGTATACAGTTACTACTTTGCCCATCTATATAACACTGCTTAAGGTGTACATAATTCAATTTTACCAGACAAGCGCCCTTTTCATAGCAAGAGAACAAACTTTGGTCTCCGGTAGGGTTTGTTTTTATTTAGCTGTTAGTACATCCTTTTTGAAATAACCTTTAGATACTGTTAATACAATAATCTTAAGCATCAAAACCGTCTTTAACTGAGAAGGCTTCAAACTTGTAGCTGGTTCTTTTTTCGTTATCTTTATTAAGAAACGGAGTATTCATAATGACGATGAATGATTTCTTTCGAAATAATGGTTAGTGGGTACATTTTGCGATTGACAGTTAGCTAACAGTGGTACCAACCGGAGTGACACTTAACAATCCTAATAAACAATCGTTTTTTTAAATTATTATGTTTTATGGGGTTTTTTTTTAAAGCAATTATGAGGTTTTCCATGAAAGAGGATAAAAAAAATCATATGCTTCAAAATTAGTTCATGTTACTACTAAGCCATTTGATTCAATATTCATTAAATAGAACTAATTGTACTTCGTGGTTTTTCTTTCTTTCTGTCACAAAAAGTATGCATTTTCAGCTGCAAAGTATCTTCCACAAACTGGTTACATGGATAACATTACCCTGCACCCGAACTACTTCACTTAGCAGACGACATTTGTGTTCCACCTACTGATGGAAAGTCAACAGATCAATACATTGTTGATGACAACTGACAAATCCATTGCCCGGATGACAATGAAGTACCCGGATTAAATTCATATTGACCTTCTATTCCGTTCGCTATGCAAGCCCTAACGATTAAATAATTTATATTTCTGAATCGTATTCTTATTCAAAAAATAAAAGTCTATTGAATTGGATATTTCCATACAATTATTCTGTAATGATGTGTTGAAGAGACACGTAACAGTAGCATTGCTGTGTATTTAAATCTTGACGAGCACTTCCGCTTAATTTACTTTGCATTTAAGGTCTTGTGCCATGTCTTTAAAATCGTATTAGGACAAGAATAATGTCATTCAAAATTTATTCATGACAACTGCTTTATTTTCAGATGTATTATGGGTAAAATGAATTATAGTTTATGTCCATATGTTACCTTTTTAATGACCCTTTTAGAAAAGTATATATTGCGTACCTGAGTAAAAGAGACAGAAGATAGTAACTTGGTTGAATTTTTTTATTAGAGGCTCTTGATATATTTATGTTCAAAACATATGAATATTTGAATCCTACAAACATCAAGACTATATTCTGAATACACTTATTTTACCCTAGAGCCGAGCTAAGGAGTCTATTGGTTTCAATTTTCTTATATCAGGGTCCAAATAAAGAGTACGTTAATGTGAGTTAACTAATATATATCAGATGAGCTAATTTGGACATCAGTGTAAGTTTAATCATTTCAGAGTTGAGATAACCAGTCCGTGAACATGGGTTTATATGTATCAGTCTCGGGCTAAAGAGTCCATCAGTATGTTTAACCATACAAGAACAAGTTAGATCGTATACATATTACGACGCTAGATTAAAGCTTACGAGGAAAGGAGACACCCGGCCACCAAAAGCTTTATTTTTTGTACAACCTAGGTGGTCGAGTGGTTTAGCGCGTCGGGCATAGTGCAAGGCGATTTGGTACCACGATATGTCAGTTACATGAGTTCTAATCTCGGCGAGGGAAGAACAAACACATTTGCTAACGCAAATTTACAGATCTAACAGTGTTGGGCTGATATTTAGCCGAGTTATATATATATTACTGTATAAACATTAGGAGATGTGATATGATTTCTATTGAGACACAATCCGACAGTGTTTAGTTGACGTATAGGCGTAAGCGAATCCATATTATATAGTTCATATAAAAGAAAGGATACGAGGTATCCATCCATAACACAAAACCAGTACATGCACAGCAAAAACACAAAAAGGAAAAAGAACAGCACTTGTGTTGCATTCCAAGGTCACAGTGAGGCCTTTAACTTTAACAACATTTCTCATCTCAGTGAAAGTTTAAGGCCATCTCTAGCACCGGATTGAGTTGAATTATTCGCAAAATCATTATTTAAGTAAACAATTATGTTTTGATAACGCTTCATTGAAAGGCGATACTATATTTCGTTCATAAAAAAAATTACCTCTTGCAATGTTCATGCCTTTCATTACTTTGATTAAATCTTCTTTTTGGACAAGCTTTTACTTTTTGACGACGAAAATGTTATTGTTCATTTTCTTCAAGTTACCCTAAAAAAACAAAGGTTCGTTACAATATTTGTTTTAATGAAAATCAACTACCACTATTTTTTTTATTTTTTTGGCAGAATGATGTCTGCTAGACGAGCACATAAAGAATACAATTTGAACTTAATGATAAACTTTGCACGTGTGATAGCTTTTTCAACAAAAAACATAATTGTCCTAATAACTGAGCTAATTGAACTATTTATTTAAGACATTTCTGTTTTTTAAGTCTCCCGTATTTGTTCTTATGCAAATGGCCACTTCTAATCGGCTATAATACAATCAATTAAATACTTTTTCTGCTCTGTAAAAATCGAGAGTGAAATAATGTTTTGTTTTCTGTGAAAGAACATAATTTGTCAAGTCGACATGTTCAAGTGGATTGTCTTAAAGGATCAATTTAAATAGTGAAGCTAGAGAGCCGTTATAAAAACATATGGAAATGACAAAAGAGATATCTCACGCCAAAACAGTCCTCGCGTGATTTTACGAGAGGCGGGTTTCCCTTGTGTATTGGCTTGTCAGAGTAATGAGATGTAAGAAATTGTAAAAATCAAAAGAAATAAATCGTCGTACAATGATTTACAGTTTGGTTCATCTAGAGGCTTCATGTTATTTGGAATCAATCTTTAATATGTTTTTACTTCTTGATGTAATTACTGAAAATAATATGCAATAATAACGTGCAATGCTAGAATTATGTATTATCTAATATGAAAATGCTTCTTTGATATTTTCACTGCATACATTTCCAATAAATCTGTGCACATTGAAACGTTAACTTTGTCAATCATGTTTAATAACAAAAGGCTTTATATCGCAGATATAATAATAGATTATTACGCCAATTCGTCCCTTTGTTTGCAATGTAAGATGTTTGGCGTACATTTCCACTTTTGCAGTGCAGTTTGACTTAAACTGTTTTTATGCCAGCTAATAAAATTCGTGAATGGTGACATTGAAAATATCATAATTACCAAAGGGTTGACACATCTGCTGACAATCAGTTGCCTCTCAACTGTAATACCTGTCTATAGTAGCTCGGTACGTTAGTCCGGCTAGTATGGAAATACGCATATCAGAGAATACAACGAACATGTAACACATTACTAGTATACATTTGGTAAATTACAAATGATCCCCCTTATACGGATAGTTCATGCAAAGATCTCATAACTGGCTAGTTTTATTTTTCCTTGGTTGTAAGTTCGGACCGAGGTGTGTTTGATATTGATCTTAAGGGATTGCCATTTTCCCTGATCAAGGTTGAACTTGGCGGTTGTCTCCGATTGCCATTTTCCCTGCTCAAGGTTCAACTTGGAGGTTCTTTCCGAGTACTCAGGCTTCCTCCGCAAATAAAAAAAACATTGAAACACTATAGCAACCAAACAAACAAAAAAATCTCTTCTGATATTTCCACGTCTCGTTTTTTTCGTATGCCAATGCGTAGGCCATTCACTCTTCACTGACTGAAGTTTATTTGTTGGAATGGATATACTCTCACGGGGAGGGTTGAACGCTCACAAACATGTTTAACCCCGCCACATTCATAATGTGCCTGTCCCAAGTCAGGAGCCTGTAGTTCAGGGGTTAACGTCGGTTCATATCTGTCATATTTGTTTTTCGTTCGTTAACTGTTATAAATTAGGCCGTTAGTTTTCTCTATTGAATTGATTCATATTTTTTCATGTTGGAGCCTTTTATAACCAACCACACGGTATGGACTTTTCTCATTGTTGAAGGTCGTACGGTTGCGTATAATTGCTAACATCCACTTCATTTGAACTTTGGTGGATAGCTGTATCATTGGCAACCATACCACACCTCCTTAATTATATATGAGGCATTTGTATCATGTACTAACTTTATTTAGCATTTAGTCCATCATTTAATGAATTTTGAAAAAGAGTTTTATAATTATTTAGAAAAATATACGCAAGAGTAGTACCTTCATTTACAGCTGAGTATAGAAGCCTCTTGAACAAGGTTAGGTTTTAAGGACTCACAACAGACGAACACAACAGGTTTTGGAGTTTGTTGATTCTTGTCTTTGGGTTGTTTTGTGGTCTTGGAGTTTTCCTGTTTTTGGATGAGCGTAACTGTCATAAATTCATATCTTGGACGTTATTGATGAAACTTTCACAATGTTCCTCTAATTTTAAATGACTTAGTGTAACCATCGGAAAAAACATTTTTTAAACTTTTGACATTGCTGGTATTAAATGCAGCATATTATATTACTATTTTTACTATTCAGAAAAATCAACCATGCTAAGGAAGTTTATCATAACGTATGTAATTATGTAACTGGGAACTTTTTACAGCTGGTCCATGTCATGTCAGAAATGTTCCTTGATTGGAAGCTTTCTTCCTTAAATACCTTGGTTTGACAGTCAGAGTCACTGGCAACAACTTTGTACAATTCCACTCGAATTTCCATGAATTTTCTAATAATTTATCTTGTAAAAGTACATTAATTTTAACAATAGATATAGGAAGATGTGGTGTGAGTGCTAATGAGCCGACCCTCCATCCAAATAAGTATTGTATTAACATAGAGGTAGGCGGAGTGCTAAGCTCATTACATGTTTAAAAAAAAACCTTGCAAAAACTCTCTGATGGGTCTATAGACCCGTAAATGGCCTATTGCAAAGACTATTCTGCAAATATCCAATACACCCTCATGAAAGTGGCCATTTCTATAGAAAAGAAAATAGAAACGTGACTTTCCTATAAAATATATTCATAAAACAATGATTTTTCTCCTACAAAACATGCAGCTGTTCAATTGATTTAGATTAATTAACCGTGAAATATTCTTTTCACTTCTGCTTGTATACATTTCGAGAATTTATTTCAAAAAAGAAATCTCTCTTTAACTCGTATGTTAATTTCAAGGCTCAATAATTTGAGCGTCCGGATAAACTGTTTACACGTGAAACGAACGATAGTTTTACTCAGCTAAATAGTTCGAACCAGACTTTCAGCCCCGCCCTATTCGTCTAACGGATATTCTACACTTTCAAGATTTGCAAGCTGTTATAATGTCATTAAATTTTAATGCCAGTCTGTGTATAATATATTACTCGGTTTAATTCGCCATAATCTTCAACTGATTAGTTTAGTCACACGAATATTTACTTATTCGACCAGCAATTAAGAGTTTGAACAAACAAAAAACAAACAAACATAACAATTGGTTATGTTAAGTACGTATTACAATTTAAGCAAGAGAGTTTAAGTATTATTTAAATGGGATTTTAACTATTTGTCAACAAGACAGCAAACCATCGACACAAAATATCAAAAGGAATATATGTGCACATATGTATGCAACGATAGATATACCATATACCAAGCATTACATTGCCCCAAATCTAGAATTGTCAATGATTTAAAAAGACCATTCTTGGATTTTGATACTATAATTTAGTTCCTTTCAGTCATACTGCTCTTCAAATTTTTCGGTTCTTTTACACATACACACCTTGCTTTCAAAATATTCGGCGTTGAGCGTTTTTTAACGTAAAGGTAAATTAGGAAAAGTATGATGGCCGGTTAAGGCCATTTCGCGTTTTCGCCTTACATAATTTATAAGGCAAAAACGCGGAATCGCAAAGTCGCAAAGTCGAAAACGTGAGGTCGAAAACGCGAAATACTCTTTCTTTCCGATTTCGCGTTTTCGACTTCGCGTTTTCGACCTATAGAATATGAAACGAAGCGAAGCGACTCGGACGCATGCCGTTTATACAGTGTTGTTTTCATACTTTTACCAATGACTAAAACGAGAGAGAGTTAACCAAATACAACAACTGATTAGGTTTCTTGGCTCGCACGAATCCCCATATGGAATTTACGGACCCCATATATACCGTATTAGGTCACTATCACACTATGTAACTAATAGTACCATTGAAGTCTAAATAATTATGAACAATACAAGAGAGGCTAAAGATACCATAGAAAGGGATGTTTAAACTTATAAGTCGAAAACAAACTGGCAATGCCCTTGAAAAACGAAAAACGACCAAAAGACGAACAACAGTACACAAAACACAACATAAAAAACTAAAGATTGAGAAACACGAACCCCACCAAACACCAGGTCCATCTGTGAAACACATACTGGCCAATCAACTCGTTACAAGCTGTTGTGAAACCATATCTAATAGTTTAAAGTCGACTTCTGTGAAACAACTAACGGCCAACCAACTCGTTATAACCTGCTGTTGTCAAACCATATATAATAGTTTAAAGTCGTCTTCTGTGAAACAGATAACGACCAACTTACTCGCGATAACCTGCGGTTTTCAACTCATATATAATAGTTTAAAGTCGATTTCTGTGAAACAGATAACGGATAACCAACTCCTTATATCCTGCTGTTGTCAAACCATATTATAGTTTAAAGTCGTCTTCTGTGGAACAGATAACGGCCAACCCACTCGCGATAACCTGCGGTTTTCAAACCATATATTATAGTTTGAAGTCGATTTCTGTGAAACAGATAATGGCCAACCAACTCCTTATATCCTGCTGTTGTCAAACCATATTATAGTTTAAAGTCGTCTTCTGTGAAACAGATAACGGCCAATCAACTCGCGATAACCTGCGGTTTTCAAACCATATACATTGTATACTAGTTTAAAAGTCGATTTCTGTGAAACAGACAACGGCCAACCAACTCGCGATAACCTGCGGTTTTCAACCCATATATAATAGGTTAAAGTCGACTTCTGTGAAACAGATAACGGCCAACCAACTCGTTATAACATGCTGTTATCAAATCATATATCGTTAAAAGTTGTCATCTGTAAAACAGATATTCCAAAGCGGCCAACCAACTCGCGATAACTAGTTGTTACTATACACCATAAATCGTTTTAGGTTTACTATTTTCTTCATAAAACTATACATGTTCTACTAATATAATCTACATTTAGTTCCCCTACTTTTACATTTTCCTTTTTTATGTAAGAAATCTAAGCAACGGATGATTATTTATTCATCATATGTCTTATGAAAAAATTATCATGTTTCTCGTTATCAGTTGAATTTCGGGCAAAGTAATCCTGATTAACGATTTACTATTGAGATTTAAGACTAAAGTGAACATTGCAAGTCATAGTATACTAAAGAGAAACACGCCATTGTAACGAGCTTTAAGGAAAATACCTGGTGTTACTGAAACAAGGAGCAAAAGGTAGAGTTAGACTGGATACCCGATGAATCCTACAGTTGCTATGAATGTTCCTTAGAAACAGATACCAAATCGGACCTAAGAATATATCGTATGATTTAAGGATCATATAAGCAAATAACACTTTCATGCATAAGCTTAAGGATTAGTCTTGCCATCCCACAAGTTTAAACTGCAGGATATTATGTTCAACATGACACTGGAGAAACTGAATTAAAGTAAAGTGATAATAATACCCAAAAGATCATTTATTTTTGTATTATCACTATATAATGACAAGTTAACGAGACGGATTCCCCATTAAACATAAAAGAGAATTATAACTTGATAAATACTCTAAGTAAAAGTTTTCTTAATATTAGTTCGAAAATGCGCAATAAGACATCCTGTGTGGAGAGGTTAGGATGAATGGTATCTTGTGTGTGGAGAGGTTAGGATGAATGGTATCTTGTGTGTGGAGAGGTTAGGATGAATGGTATCTTGTGTGTGGAGAGGTTAAGATGAATGGTATCTTGTGTGTGGAAAGGTTAGGATGAATGGTATCTTGTGTGTGGAAAGGTTAGGATGAATGGTATCTTGTGTGTGGAGAGGTTAGGATGAATGGTATCTTGTGTGTGGAGAGCCGGGTTAGGATGAATGGTACCTTGTGTGTGGAGAGGTTAGGATGAATGGTATCTTGTGTGTGGAGAGGTTAGGATGAATGGTATCTTGCCTCTCTAATGATAGCAAATGATTTTCTTCTCAAAATTAAAGTACTGTTAACTAGAAGTGTATTGATGATCTCTAGTGACCACCCAATTCTCACCAAGTATTATTTATATAATGGCTCTGAAATCATAGAGGGAAATATTATTTTTTTAAACAGATTCAAAATTAACAATCTTATTTATTTTATAATATGTATTTCAAAAGGTAATTATTGTTACCATACAAAAAAAAATCCTGAAAGAATCAAGTTAACTTTTAAATTCCAGATACAGTTGAGAAAAAATAATTTAAAAAACTAGAAAATAAAGTTTCATAGCAAACATAATTAAGAGGTTGAGGTTACAGCAATGGCGAAACCACTTTCAAGCAGGTTAAATTTAAGGAGTAAAAATAACTGATACTTAGTCCTTATCAATAAATTCTGATTGCACAGGCTTGAGTTTGTTAATTAGTTCTTTTGATGTACTTAAATTAAAAACAAATGCTCAGGGGCAAATAAATAATAAGTCGTAGATCTAGAAAGATAGACACTATCATTGCAAAAGGAGGTTAAACGAACAGATGCTGAACACTTCGAAAAACACTACACAAAAATAAGACGAAACGGCAATTGACAATTACATAAAAGACTACACGAAAAATCAGACGAACAGACAGCAACAATTCATAAAACACTACATAAAAAGATTGGGCAACACAAACCCCGAAAAAAAAACCAGGGGCGTACCAAGCTGGTGGTCCGGAAGGTTTAGAAGTTCTCTTAAGCAGGACGGACAAAATCTAGAAAGCCAGTACAATTCCTCTCTTTCGGAGCAGTGGTTATAAAAAGAGAGAATCGAAAATCAACTTATGAAGAGATATGATTATATAAGTTAACTTATAAACCAACAAGGTTTAGCAATATGTGTCATTTAAAACTTGTCGTACCGAACCACTGGCTACTACTGTCGGAGGTTGAAATTAACAAAAAATGAAAAATTGGGAAAGTTTAGGTCAACAAAGCGAATAATAGTTCGAAAGATTTGTTCTAAAACAGAAACAACAGCTTATGTCAATGATTGTTCCGGTTTTTTTTCAATCAGAATGGTATCCTCTAAAACTTTTTTATCATGATACTTCGAATAAAATATCTTTTGAAATTCAGATATATCTTTCTAGGTACGTCATGTTTATGTCTTGGTTTTATATTAAGGTTTTATATACTCTGTAGATAATTTACCGAAGATGGAAGGTCCACTTCTATTTACCAATAAGTATAGACTCTCGCATTGTGACGTCGCTGATAACTTCTCCTCTCACATTGTGACGTCGCTGATAATGCCTGGTCTCGTTTTGAAGTCTAGATACGAGAATTGCGGACCGACAGAGCAGGGTGTTATTGGCGTAAGGAAGGACGATAAAATTAGATTCTACCATCGAGTGTGATACGATATTTATCTACTCGAGACAGTTGAATTTTCAAATTTAAAATCTATCGTATTACACGAGATTTGGTGGTGGAATCTGTTTCTCTAATGATTTTCTAACAACATGCAGGTAAACTTATTCCTTCTTTTCGAATGTGTGTTCTATCTGTGACGTCATCAGGCATGGTCGCCTTTTTCATGCCGTCACAATAGGAAATTCAAACGAAAGCAAGAAAATTCGACGTCATAATCGGATTTTAACCAATGAAGTCTCAGAACTGCCATCAAACAAACCACACGTTGATTAAAACAGCGATATTGTGGTTTACATAAAACAGAACAAAACTCTTGTATAGATTCGTTGAAACTCTACATGCAGATATCCTATCTAAATGTTCATGAAATTAAACCGGATCCTCTGTGGCCGTGTGGTCTAAATAGTTCATCTACAGCGATTTTACTGTCCTGTCAACAATTAAGTTGAGAGTTTGAGCCTCGATCGTGGCAAGCATATAAACAGGTCGCCACATAAAATCGTCTTATATATGAAATAAGAAAAAATGGTATGATTGCAAATTAGACAAATTTTTACAAGAGACAAAATGACACAGAAATAAACAACTATAGTTAACCGTATGGCCTTCAACAATGAACAAAGCCCACACCATATAGTCAGCTATAAAATGCAACGAAAATACAAATGTAAATAATTCAAACTAGAAAAGAAACGACCTATTTTATGTACAAAACAATGAACAAAAACATCATTGCAATCAGTGTAAAATAAGTAGATGGTTGTTGTTAAATACATAATAATAACGAAAGTTAGAATTTTCTTTTTGCAAGTTGTTACATTCTACTAAATAATCTTTGTCTCTTTAAAGGAGAAGGACTTTTAAAAGAATTTATTTTGTTGATTCAGTTTCAAAAATTGAAACTCTTCAATTTTATAAAAAAAAAAATATGTTGATTTGGTCGATAAATGCATGAAAGAAGTAGTGCAACACTTTTTTTCTCTCTCACTAAAATGTAAAAAAAAAATAGTATTGACGTGTTTTTTGACCTTAAATAGCCTTTAAAAATGTTATAGTTTATTTTTTTCTATAACCAAAATATATAAGCAACAGTTTAACCCAAAGTAAATAAACTCATCATAGTTACCAAGATTAAAATAGTGTACGCCAGACGCGCGTTTCGTCTACAAAAGAGCCATCGGTGACTCTCGAATCAAAAAGAGGCCATATGAAGAACGAACTTGCATCTTAGACCAGATCAGACATTTTGTGACAAGTTATCTTTTATGACATTGGTGTTATTTCTGTATGGAAAAACTAATAAAGAAATAGGGTTTATAGTTTTTAAGTTTACAGGCAGTTATTAATTAGGCTGTTAGTTTTCTCAATTGAACTGTTTCACATTTTTCATGTCAAGAGACGACTATACGGTTTGGCGTTTGTTTCTTCTATTATTGGCGGCAACGTTAATCTATGATTGTTAACATGATGATGGAAGTTTTTAACGACCTTGACTGCTCATAAAGCCCTCACACAATCACCTCATTTGATTTTTAATGGATAGTTGTTTCATTGGCAATCATACCACACCTCTTAAAAGTATGTGTATATTATATAAATATGGTAAAAGTACTTAACTGTTTTTGAATTCAATGGGTCATAATGACCCTATCAATTAGTATATCTTGTTGTGCTGTATGGGTTTTTTCTTATTGTTGAAGGTCATACCTTGACATATAGTTGAACATTTTATACGTCATTTGGTGTCTGTTGGAGAGTTGTCTGTTTGACAATATTTTTGTTTTTGTTTTATATTATCAAACATATTTGCGTCAAATATTCTTAAATTGTCTTGGACTTTAAAAGTTTATGATGCAAACATAGGAACAATATAAAAAATAAAGTGTGGCGCTAATACGCTCCCGTACTTTATCATTTTCTATAAATATTGTTGTTAATAAACACAGTCATGTTCGTGGTCTTTGGACACTTGTATAGTATCTGTTGTCGTCAACAAACGATATAACATGAGAAAGTGTACACCCCAAACTTCATTATTAAAAGTTTTAATCTTGTTATAAAATGCGACGATTTTCTTTTCAAATCCTACGTGTTACCCCTGTGCTAGTTATATGTTTATTTTGACAGTAAAAATTAGATAATATTTTCTATATTAAATCCTTGCTTACAATTAACTTTCTATTATATGTTTACATAAGCCTGGTGTCACTGATTTCTGAATTAAAGTCAACGATTTAATTATGAAAATTAAATAACTTTAAGCTTCAAAATTAAATTGTTTTGTACATTTCCAAATATCATCAAGACAACCAAAGACTTCTTGCAATGCAACTGCATATGACATATATAAAATACTCTACTTTTGGTGTCAACCGCGAAGGCTTACAGTTTGATCCGTGATTCTATATTTAAGTTAAATTGAGAAATAAATTGTTTAATGTTTTTTCGTTATCTATGTTTTAAAAAGTAGTTAATAGAAGAATTATGTTATAAAAAATAAAGTCTTATATGGCAATAGGTTTATTATTTGTTACTTAACGTCCACTAGCGAATATGTCATGAAATGCATTTATCGATACAAGAACTAATGAACCTATTATTATGGAAAGAATGGCGTGAGATTTGGACTGGCACTTGGAAATAACGATGTACTGCTTAGGGACGGAACAAATTTCGTGAAGACGTGACTGCGTATTTATACATCCCGCACATCTATACGGACGTCCAAGTTTGGCAAGGTTCTTTTCCTGCTGTACGGGAAAGTCCGGGGATGCCAACCCTAGAGTTTGTTTTAAAATCTAAAAAGGACAAGACCTATAATTACTTACAAGTATTTATCGTGAAGTAACCTCCAGATAATATTATTATGTGTTGTTTGGCTGCTCTCAATCATGAACTCCCTCGTCTTTCATTCTCTATGATTTTAGAATTATTACAAAATATTTCCAACAGACTGGTAAATTGAATACTAACATGCCATGACAATAAAAGACAATGAAAAAGTCTACGCATTATGTGAAGCAGAAAATAGCTAAGGGTTCTTAAGGCAGGCCGTGAATAAATTTACAATATATATACATTGTCGGAAAATATAGAATTTATTTGTACGAGCTCTAGAAACAGGACGAAAAGCAAGGCTCGTTGAGCTTTACTCGAAATCGACATAGTTGAAACGCAGACCGCGAAGAAGACCCTAAAATGAACTATTACCCAGAAAGAAATATCCATTGTACCGGTTGCTCAACATGGTAGCCAGTAACATGAGACTTTATTTGCACAAAAAGCAAAAAAATAATTGTGCACCTGTTACCGTTGTAAAATAGTTAGCATATTGCAGGATAAATTAAATAGATACTATGAAGTATTTACCATGCATAACACCAAAATGTAAAAATGTAAAAAAAGTCAAATATAACTTAAGACATTCGCTGACGAGATTTCTAACTTTGGACAATCAAACCAGTAAGTTGTCTTATTGACAATCACACCCAAATCCTCATTTTTTTCTCATGTAAAGGGGTTTAACAAAAAAAATGACATGACCAAATGTACACAGAGGAATATACAATGAAATAAATTAAATTTTACAACACCAGTATTATAAAAAAAACCAAGCGATGTTTTAATTGGTAATATATACCCCCTTGAATGAATAGCTAATTATGACAATTCTAGTATGAATTCAATATGAAAAATATATAAATACAATCACAATTATGTTCAAAATTATTGACATATCTGCGATCAATTATCTTTATTTGCTTATATTCACGGTAAGTATAGTGTCCGGCTAGGATCGTGGTTTTTCAAGTGATTTGATCGGGCTTTTTCGAGTGTGACCACTTTTTTCGAGTGAATATGTTCAAAAATGTTAACAAACAGACTTCTTTTCTAACAAGACGTGATATAGAAGCTTGAGTTTGATATACAAAGTTATACATGATATGTTAGCATTTGAGATATAAAGATAGTATCATTCTGACATTGCTTTTCGTTTAAAAAGTTAAATTTAGCCTTTAATTCTTACACATACCGATGCAAATGTCGAAGGAAACTTGCATACATGGAATCTATATATCCTTAGATATACAGACACTTTACAAAAACTACTGTCATTGCATTAAAAACGACATTTTTAGAGTAATTTCAGTTTTTCATGTCCGGGCCTTTTCGAGAGCAGTCCGGGCTTTTTCGAGTGTGTCCTTTTTTTATCGAGTGATTATACGCATTTCTCAAAGCTAAAAATGTTATGTGTTTACGTTTAAAAACTATAAAATAAAGGCTCATATTAAGTACTTTTAAGGCACATGGTGTATCAACACTTGTATTTTATCATGAAACAAGTATCGTTCATTTGTATATATTCTTTTTCTCACATCATATAAATTGCATGTACAGTATATATCCGTGATGTCAACAATCTAATGTGAGTGTTCCGGACCATATAAGTATTTGGACCTCATGGGATAACTATTACTGAACAGCAAAATGTCGATTAGGAAGATAACTTCCAAAATTGTCTTAATGAACTGTTAAACAAGAGTTCAACTGTTTTACTAACTGACAAAAAAAAATCGATATAATAAAGAGTCTAATAATTGATACTAGAGACGGACAGTAAACAGATACACCTAACTTAAGACAATTAATTGAAAGACAATGCGTTTCAACTTGTAACTTGTGCTGTTTTGGGTAGCCTCTGAACTATAAAATTATCACATTCCATGTAACCGTCATTGTTATAGATAAGTATATTGTATTATTGAATCGTTTCTAATGTATACCTATATGGTCCCAAATTGGGGTTTCCCTTGGGCACTTATATTTTTCGCCACATTATTACTTTTTTCGCCAAGTAACATTAATATATATTTCGCTTAAAAAAAATTCTACCCCACCCCACCCTAAACCGTTAGTTTTCCCGTTTGAATGGTTTTGAACTAGTTATTTTGGGGGCCCTTTATAGCTTGTTGTTCGGTCGGTGTGAGCCAAGGCCCCGTGTTGAAGACCGTACCTTGGCCTATAATGGTTTACTAAATTGTTATTTGGATGGAAAGTTGTCTCATCGGCACTCATACCACATCTTTCTATATCTATCATATGGTTCGACCATACGAGTACAGTTTGACCATATGAGTATACTCATATGGTCGTGACCATACGCGTATGGTCCTTATACTCATATGGTCGGGAACAAAAGCATAGACAATTCGAATTGAGACGTACATACATATATGTTGTATAAGATGAGAGGTATGTTCTTAAAAGAGTATACATCTTAGATATTTCATTATCTATTTGTCTTGTATCTTGTATTATTTATTTTATTGTTTAAGAAATGGACGCCGAAAATGACTAAATGCTACACCTGTGAGGAGGTGTCTGATTATGCAAATATAATAATTGGTCGTAAAGCAACTAAACACCATGATAACTTCCTTTCAATAGATGAAAAGTGTTTAAAAAGTGGAAAATATGAATGTTAATCAAGACATTACAATGTTGTTCCTAGTGTCGTTCGAAGCACTGGACAATCTAGCTGGTCATAGCATATGATATACAAATTTTGTATTTGTCTATCATTGCTAAAGGATCATAATTAGGCTAATGAACGATTCATTTCATTGTTGATTTTATTTTGAAATTTTATTCAAATTTTGTGTTCAATGGCAATAAAAATGGGGTGGATTAAGTGTGTGGGTTTTTTCTTATGTTTTTTTATTAATAGGTTTCTTTTATAAATCTCCGGAGTTCACCACAAGAAATATTATTAACTGTAAAATCAAAAGTAGCATGAAATGAAGTTAAAATGAATATGAGTTCCCTGCATAATATTCTAGACACCGTTTTGTTAAGGATGAAGTTATTTCTAAATGAACACTGGAAAGTAGTTGTATATTGCTCTCCAAACAGAATATTTGTAAATTCCATATGGGGTGAGAGCGAGTGTGCTAGTGACCTAATACGGTATATATAGGGTCAGTAAATTCCAAATGGGGTGAGAGCGAAGCTCGAATCCCCATATGGAATTTACTGACCCCATATATACCGTATTACGTCACTAGCACACTATGTAACGAATTTATCTTACCGACTATCTTAACGTGTGAAATTAAGACCAGTGATTTTCAAAATAGCAAATCTTCAATACTGTTAGCACTAAGAAAATACTTCCATTGATCCTACAAAACAGATGCCAACAATAACGATTGTAAGGTTTAAATGTGTTTTGTGAATTTGTTTCAATCTCTTCGTCTGTTGAAACTTTTAAGATTTTTTTTCAGTACCGTTTTGTTTTTATTTATAAACGGACATAACACCATTACTAACCGTGTATGAAATAAGCCCCGCCCCCTTCTGACCTAATTAGGAATATAAAGGGACGTAACTCCACTACTAACCGTGTATGAGATAAGCCCCGCCTCCCTACTAACCTAATATTAAATATACACGGTTTGCAGGCGGACGCTTTTAACCAATCATATTTCCCGAAATGTTTAGGAGGTAAGATAAATGATATTGTCCTTCACTTAATTACAGTTATAAACTAGAAAAAAGTAATTTTTAAAAGCCTAGAATACCTTCATATTTTTCTGTAAAAAAAACCGGACCATTTGTCTAAAAACCCGGACGAATTCACAGTTGCTCTCGAAAAAATCCGGACAATAACAAACACTGATTTTTTTTTATTAAATACAAGGAAATTGAGCTTCTTTGTTGATCAAAACATATATAGTATTCAATATAAGATGGGTAGTAATGTTAAAAACTGTTATAATCACGAAATATCCGTTAATTAAACTTATCGCATGTTTAATCACTCGAAAAAGCCCGAACTACACTCGAAAAAAAATGGACCAAATCACTCGAAAAACCACGATCCTAGCCTGACACTATACCTACCGTGATATTGCCTCTAAAACAGATGCGCGCAAATTTAATAAACAGCTGCGCAAATGCAAACGTCTATAAATTTTTAAAAAATATATGCGCGCAAATGGATAAATGAATAAATGTTTAATCGTACAAAGACACTACTACCACTATATACGTCCAAAATAATTTAGTGGTCGAATGTTGAGATATTTGATTTTTTCTTTTCCTTTTCTTTTAATAAACTTTGTATCAATATATCTTACATCCATCAAACAAATAAGTTGAAAATGATCAAGCGGCCATACATTTTTAAACACAAACATAAGATGTACAAGCTCATAGGTCCAAGGGAGTTAAATCTTGTGCGATTTGATATAAGGTGAACAAAGTTACCACTCTTTGTATGTTCTTCGTGTGAACAGTTTAATTTCTACTTCTACAATATAAAATATCAATACCAATATTTCCAATCTAAACAATTATATATTATCTTTGTTTTTTTTTGGTCGTATCAATTCACCAATCATTTGACTGATAAGTATTTCCCCCAAAAATGCTTATATTTACAAAAACTGATATTTCAGTTGAATGTCTTAGAGTAATGTTATTTCTTTTTTTTTTTAATTCTAATAATACATGTTTATTTTGGGAACGTGTCAAAGAGACACCAATACGACCAAGAGCAGAAAACAGATCAAGGCCACCAGGTCGTATTGTCCAATGAGACTTTAACGCAGCGAAAAATCCTGCACGCAGAAGGCGGGCTTCTGTTGGTCCTCTTAACAATAATGTATACTATACATGTTGTTCAGTGAACTTGACACAACATTATTCTTCGAATCATACAAAAGAACCAAAATATTAAAAAAAAAACATACAAGACTAACAAAGGCTAGAGGTTCCTGACATAGGACACGCGCAAAGATTCGCCGATGTTAAACATTTTTGGTGATATCTCAACCCGCCCTCTTTACCTCTAGCCAATGTAAAATGTAAAATGTACATCGAAACTCATGCAATTTGAATTTGAAAAAACCTTCCAAACCTATGTTGGAAAAGGAAACAGAATAAACTACGCAGAGTAACAACGATTAACAACAATTAACAAAGGACTACAGTTACTAGTAGTTACTGACATGACAGTTTTAGACCTCAATTTATAAACTGATTGAAAGATTGTCTCCATCATATGGAAATCAGTTAGTCTCTCCTGTTAGAAGCTTAGTGTCGGGTCATCATAAATGGAGGAGAAAAACATAGCCCTTTTCATGTCAACAACTACTTTTAGAATACATATGTTTCCTTCCGTTGCAAAGACCCTATGTGGAATTAATTTTAATTGTATACCACTTGAAGTTATCCGTTATTAATTTTCCAATCTCATCAAGTCTTCCATGTTAACCTATGCCATCAGTGAAATAGGATTTACATCAGCCGCCGCTAACATGCATTTCTACTGAATGAGGGTCACACTTAATATGCTGACAGAATTTGTGAATTTATTTTATTCAAGTAAAGAGGGATCCTACCAGGGGCGTAGCCAGACTTAAATTGAAGTGTAGGCACCAATCGGCAGGGGGTCTGGGGGCCGCTGAAGGCCCCGAGTGGGTCCAGGGCTTGTAGGGGGCTCAGGGGGGCGAAGCTCGCCGACAGAAAACGGTTTTGAGCATTTCTGGATGCAAAGTTTTTGATTTCGTTCCACAGAAAACATTCAATTCACTGGTTGTTTTTCTCATGAAATATACACGAAAAAAGTAAAGTTTAACTAGATTTGTAATTGCTAGCAATAACAGATGGCACCCTTCCCCCATTGCCAGGTGAGCAGCAGCCATTTTGAATATTCCAAAGTCAAAGAGTGCATCTACAGATGTCTAGTAACATTTTTGCAAAGTTTCATTAAGTTTAAAGCATTTTGAAATTTTTGATATTTTTGCTGTTTCCATGGTTACGGCGGCCATTTTGAAAATTCAAACTTCAAAAGGCAACTCTACCCATGCCAGTTACCATTTCTGTAAAGTTTCATCCAGTTTGCAGAATTTTAATTTTTTTTTTTAATTTTTGACCTTTTTGCATTGTTTCCATTGTAACGGCAGAAATACTAGAAATTCCAACACCAAATTCCACATCTACCAATGTTTCTACAAAATTGTGTGCAAGAAAAATAATGAGAAAAAAAAGAAACGTAGAATAACAATACGTCACCCCAACTCCGTTGAGGGTTCCATAATTATTTATTTAATAATTACAACTGACTGATGAATGACTGTCCAGAAATTGTTTTCAACATTTATATTATATGCACATGAGGACAATGTTAAAAAGTTCAAACATAAAAGAAACCATCAAAGTCAAACTAATAAAGTACTAAATTTTCAGGGAAAACCATGACAAAATCACAACGTTTATAAAACGAAATTAAGGTGTCTGTTTTTTTTTCACTGAAAATTTGTCATTAATGTATTTGGTATTTACACTTCTTATATTATATATAAATATATTCAAGATTCTTCCAATTCGAAATAGGCCTTTTTGAGAACGACTTTTATTTACTGTCTTTTGATGAGAAAAGCACACAATAAGCACAGTAAAGTGCGTCAGTTGGTACCGAATAGCGCATCCATGGATGATTTTGAAGCCAGGAACTTTGAAGTTTTCTCTGCTTTTGTCCAAACACCCTGAAAATACGAGTTGTTTTAAAGATGATCATGTGGTTTGGTAGTTGCCAATGAGACAAATATATTCACCAGAGACGAAAGCTCGAGGATGATAACATCTACCGTTATTATAGGTATAACTGTACGGTCTTTAGCAATACGAAAACACAGAATATTAAGATATAAATTTAAAAGGTTCTTGCATGACAAAATGTTAGTTTCTGATCAAAAGTTGTAAATGGAAACAATCAAAGTAAACGTTAAAGAACAATACAAAATCTACACATGTACAACATACAACTTAACAGAAGTCGGAGTGGAAAATCATATTAAAAAAAAATGTTCTGAAAACTGATAGACAATATAGGTACGTAATTTAAGCTAGATGCGTGCATACTAGTACTTAAATTCAACACAAACTGAATTTATCAAATATATATTTTCTGATTTATGCACCTACAATGTACCTGCTTGGGAATTTAAATAAGTGAGATTCATTCCACTTTGTAGACAACAGTTTTTGTTTTATTAGGTCATCCATATCAGATAATTTAGCAATGTCAGGGTATGGAGGTTCATATTTGCTGATTACACTAAGAGTGGAATTTGAACTGGAGCTACATGTAGAAGGCGTCAAATCGGACGTAGCTGTCACTGCTTCACCTAAGTCAGTCTGGCTCTCCGCCATTACAACTGTTTCTTCATTTTCGTCACTTTCCGAGATTTGCTTTGATACCTTCGGCGTTTCATTTTGATTTTCTGGAGATTCACTTTCTCTTATTTTCTTAATCATTTCGTCTCAGTATAGTTCTATTTTTTAATTTGGGTTTTTCTTTGGGTTCTGACATTTTTCACAACTGAATAATCAATTCAATTACCGTAAATGTCTGACTCGATCTGTATAGTTAAAAACTAAATACGGTTAACTAAGTTACTGTCTGCACATAAATTATTCTTTCAAACTTTTTTCAATCAACAACAATAATCAGGACATACTAGATATATACAGTGTCGTTTGACACGATGATTAAAGAGTTGTGATGACTTCGCGTGCATCTCGAAAGGGATGGAGAATGAATCTAAAAGTTAGATTATTAAGGCCGTAAAAAGTAATTTTTTGAAAAAATAATGTGTTATAGGCACGTGCCTATAGTGCCTAACGGCAGCTACGCCCCTGCTAGGCTACCACAAATGACATTTATCAACCAAATTTGAAATACGATGATTGCCGAATATATTACAAAAAATTGAAGATTTTTTTACTCCATTTGTCATTTAAATGGATTGAATGCATATTGTTTCAAACATTGTCCACTCCTTTTTTTAAACATGTAATTTATATGTTGTAATAGTTACGGTTTTCGAAGTAGTTTCTCATGTCACGGGTGTCCTAATTTATCCTACAACAACAGTTCAACACCACAGACATGTCAATCAATCGAAATGTTAAAATGTTTAAAAAGCCAACAGTGTTGACCTTGAAGCGTTATGGGTCACACGAGATCCTTCGAGAAGTTGTTTGTCCTGCTGCTTCTCTTTTCATACATTGCAGTTCTGCACTAAATCAATACAATTGAATTTGTCAAAACTCTTCACACCTGCCGAGAATTGAAACAGAAATATTTCATCAAGTAAATAGTATCGGCTACCTAACCCGAATAATTCAGTCGTTATATTCGCTGATCTATGATGGCTGCATTCCTCGCGGGATAGAAAATGGTAAGTTTGGTCTTGTTCTATCAACAGGTTAAGTCAACGCAACAGTGACTAATGACATTTGCATTTTTCGAACACATTGTAAAAAATACCCCCCCCCACTCTTTTTTAGACATCAGAATACTAGGGTGAATAAGATAATTTAGCCTATTTGTGCTGTAGTATTTGAAGGAGAATGAGAATTCATATTCAAATAAAACAAAATATATTGACCAGTTTAAAAGTAAGAACATCTGTAAAAATTATTTTTAAGGATACCAGGCTTATAATTTGTGGGTACGCCAGACGCGCACTTCGTTTACAAAAGACTCATCAGTGACGCTCAAATCAAAAATTTAGAAGGCCAAATGAAGTTATATGATGCAGGAACCAAAATAACAAAAGGTTATCCCGTATATTAAACAATTTGATTTTATATATTGTATATTTATCGAAATTTTGTAGTAAAATTCAACCTAATGAATTGTTTCAAAATTTTTGGTACTAAAATTCTGCTTAATATCCAGCATTTGTAAAAAAAAAAGACAACTGGACTTAAATGCTTATGTTACCGCTTTGCGGAAGAACATTTTTATCTCAGACTATAACGGTCCCCTCTAATCAATCGTGCTTCTTTTTCAATGAATCTAGCACCACTAGTCGTCCTGAATATGCCTAGGCCTTTCAACACAAAGATACGTACAGGGCAGCGCAGTTTATGTGATTGGGTTTGTTTTGTATTTTTGCATACCTGGATAATTATAACCGCAACCTTTGTGAGGGATAAGATTTACAGAATAGAGATAAATGAGCAAAAAAAATTAAAGAAAAGAGAAAAAAAACGAAAAGTAAAGATTCTAGAAAAATGAGGTGCTAAAATATGAAGAATAGAGCATAAAAGACAAAAATTATGAATACACAGAAAAATGGCATAAAATCTAATGATAGAATACAGAAATGAATGCCCCACCATCCACACCCTCCTTTGTCTTATATCTAGCTGGCCCCACCATCCACACCCTCCTTTGTCTTATATCTAGCTGGCCTCAATATCCACACCCTCCTTTGTCTTATATCTAGCTGGAATGAATGACCAACCATCCACACCCTCCTTTGTCTTATATCTAGCTGGCCCCACCATCCACACCCTCCTTTGTCTTATATCTAGCTGGCTTTGATTCTGGTACACACTAAAACTTAATAATGGCGGTTAAGAACTAGAATAACATTGTTTTATATGATCAATCTGTGAAGTCTTGTCATTGTCTCTCCCCATTTACTGAAGAAAAAAATAGTATGAAGTGCTGGATAGTTTAAATTTAACCCTATTTGAAATGTTTGGTTTCACTGTATAGTCTGTATAGTTAAATTGATTTTTTTTTCTTCAGTTATTTTTTATAATTCAATTTATCAATTGGATGTGGGAGTAGATAGCTTGAACATGTGTTATCGCTAATTCTAATTTAAAAAGACCAAAATCGATGGTTAAGGTGAAATACTGTTAAAACTGACAGATAGCAAAACAAAAGAAGTTATCAGTGTAAGATTGTTGATAAAACAAATAAAACACACACTGAGGTATTTGTTG
>NW_027267390.1:0-20154 GCF_963676685.1 Mytilus edulis | reverse complement strand
TCGAAAATGAACTATTGCCGGCTGGCCAAACGAAGAGATTCTCCACGTGGGCAATGATACCAGAGGAAGAGGTACTTATTGCCTTTAAAATGGCCCATAGCACTTATACCCTAGACCCGTACGAGTTTGTCAGTAGAGGGTTCAAAGGGGGGATATGGTATCCCGGATACAACGAATTCGAACTGAACTATTGCCGGCTGGCCAAACTAAGAGATTCTCCACATCGGCCATTATACCAGAGGTAGAGGTTGGTATTGCCTCTAAAATGGCCCATAGCACTTATGCCCTAGACCCGTACGAGTTAGTCAGAAAAGGATAAGGGGGTACCCTGGTATATCACAAATTCGAAAATGAACTATTGCCGGCTGGCCAAACGAAGAGATTCTCCACTTGGGCAATGATACCAGAGGAAGAGGTACTTATTGCCTTTAAAATGGCCCATAGCACTTATACCCTAGACCCGTACGAGTTTTGTCAGTAGAGGGTGTAAAGGGGGGATATGGTATCCCGGATACAACGAATTCGAACTGAACTATTGCCGGCTGGCCAAACTAAGAGATTCTCCACATCGGCCATTATACCAGAGGTAGAGGTTGGTATTGCCTCTAAAATGGCCCATAGCACTTATGCCCTAGACCCGTACGAGTTAGTCAGAAAAGGATAAGGGGGTACCCTGGTATATCACAAATTCGAAAATGAACTATTGCCGGCTGGCCAAACGAAGAGATTCTCCACGTGGGCAATGATACCAGAGGAAGAGGTACTTATTGCCTTTAAAATGGCCCATAGCACTTATACCCTAGACCCGTACGAGTTTGTCAGTAGAGGGTTCAAAGGGGGGATATGGTATCCCGGATACAACGAATTCGAACTGAACTATTGCCGGCTGGCCAAACTAAGAGATTCTCCACATCGGCCATTATACCAGAGGTAGAGGTTGGTATTGCCTCTAAAATGGCCCATAGCACTTATGCCCTAGACCCGTACGAGTTAGTCAGAAAAGGATAAGGGGGTACCCTGGTATATCACAAATTCGAAAATGAACTATTGCCGGCTGGCCAAACGAAGAGATTCTCCACTTGGGCAATGATACCAGAGGAAGAGGTACTTATTGCCTTTAAAATGGCCATAGCACTTATACCCTAGACCCGTACGAGTTTGTCAGTAGAGGGTGTAAAGGGGGGATATGGTATCCCGGATACAACGAATTCGAACTGAACTATTGCCGGCTGGCCAAACTAAGAGATTCTCCACATCGGCCATTATACCAGAGGTAGAGGTTGGTATTGCCTCTAAAATGGCCCAAAGCACTTATGCCCTAGACCCGTACGAGTTAGTCAGAAAAGGATAAGGGGGTACCCTGGTATATCACAAATTCGAAAATGAACTATTGCCGGCTGGCCAAACGAAGAGATTCTCCACGTGGGCAATGATACCAGAGGAAGAGGTACTTATTGCCTTTAAAATGGCCCATAGCACTTATACCCTAGACCCGTACGAGTTTGTCAGTAGAGGGTTCAAAGGGGGGATATGGTATCCCGGATACAACGAATTCGAACTGAACTATTGCCGGCTGGCCAAACTAAGAGATTCTCCACATCGGCCATTATACCAGAGGTAGAGGTTGGTATTGCCTCTAAAATGGCCCATAGCACTTATGCCCTAGACCCGTACGAGTTAGTCAGAAAAGGATAAGGGGGGTACCCTGGTATATCACAAATTCGAAAATGAACTATTGCCGGCTGGCCAAACGAAGAGATTCTCCACTTGGGCAATGATACCAGAGGAAGAGGTACTTATTGCCTTTAAAATGGCCCATAGCACTTATACCCTAGACCCGTACGAGTTTTGTCAGTAGAGGGTGTAAAGGGGGGATATGGTATCCCGGATACAACGAATTCGAACTGAACTATTGCCGGCTGGCCAAACTAAGAGATTCTCCACATCGGCCATTATACCAGAGGTAGAGGTTGGTATTGCCTCTAAAATGGCCCATAGCACTTATGCCCTAGACCCGTACGAGTTAGTCAGAAAAGGATAAGGGGGTACCCTGGTATATCACAAATTCGAAAATGAACTATTGCCGGCTGGCCAAACGAAGAGATTCTCCACGTGGGCAATGATACCAGAGGAAGAGGTACTTATTGCCTTTAAAATGGCCCATAGCACTTATACCCTAGACCCGTACGAGTTTGTCAGTAGAGGGTTCAAAGGGGGGATATGGTATCCCGGATACAACGAATTCGAACTGAACTATTGCCGGCTGGCCAAACTAAGAGATTCTCCACATCGGCCATTATACCAGAGGTAGAGGTTGGTATTGCCTCTAAAATGGCCCATAGCACTTATGCCCTAGACCCGTACGAGTTAGTCAGAAAAGGATAAGGGGGTACCCTGGTATATCACAAATTCGAAAATGAACTATTGCCGGCTGGCCAAACGAAGAGATTCTCCACTTGGGCAATGATACCAGAGGAAGAGGTACTTATTGCCTTTAAAATGGCCCATAGCACTTATACCCTAGACCCGTACGAGTTTGTCAGTAGAGGGTGTAAAGGGGGGATATGGTATCCCGGATACAACGAATTCGAACTGAACTATTGCCGGCTGGCCAAACTAAGAGATTCTCCACATCGGCCATTATACCAGAGGTAGAGGTTGGTATTGCCTCTAAAATGGCCCATTGCACTTATGCCCTAGACCCGTACGAGTTAGTCAGAAAGGATAAGGGGGTACCCTGGTATATCACAAATTCGAAAATGAACTATTGCCGGCTGGCCAAACGAAGAGATTCTCCACGTGGGCAATGATACCAGAGGAAGAGGTACTTATTGCCTTTAAAATGGCCCATAGCACTTATACCCTAGACCCGTACGAGTTTGTCAGTAGAGGGTTCAAAGGGGGGATATGGTATCCCGGATACAACGAATTCGAACTGAACTATTGCCGGCTGGCCAAACTAAGAGATTCTCCACATCGGCCATTATACCAGAGGTAGAGGTTGGTATTGCCTCTAAAATGGCCCATAGCACTTATGCCCTAGACCCGTACGAGTTAGTCAGAAAAGGATAAGGGGGGTACCCTGGTATATCACAAATTCGAAAATGAACTATTGCCGGCTGGCCAAACGAAGAGATTCTCCACTTGGGCAATGATACCAGAGGAAGAGGTACTTATTGCCTTTAAAATGGCCCATAGCACTTATACCCTAGACCCGTACGAGTTTGTCAGTAGAGGGTGTAAAGGGGGGATATGGTATCCCGGATACAACGAATTCGAACTGAACTATTGCCGGCTGGCCAAACTAAGAGATTCTCCACATCGGCCATTATACCAGAGGTAGAGGTTGGTATTGCCTCTAAAATGGCCCATAGCACTTATGCCCTAGACCCGTACGAGTTAGTCAGAAAAGGATAAGGGGGTACCCTGGTATATCACAAATTCGAAAATGAACTATTGCCGGCTGGCCAAACGAAGAGATTCTCCACGTGGGCAATGATACCAGAGGAAGAGGTACTTATTGCCTTTAAAATGGCCCATAGCACTTATACCCTAGACCCGTACGAGTTTGTCAGTAGAGGGTTCAAAGGGGGGATATGGTATCCCGGATACAACGAATTCGAACTGAACTATTGCCGGCTGGCCAAACTAAGAGATTCTCCACATCGGCCATTATACCAGAGGTAGAGGTTGGTATTGCCTCTAAAATGGCCCATAGCACTTATGCCCTAGACCGTACGAGTTAGTCAGAAAAGGATAAGGGGGTACCCTGGTATATCACAAATTCGAAAATGAACTATTGCCGGCTGGCCAAACGAAGAGATTCTCCACTTGGGCAATGATACCAGAGGAAGAGGTACTTATTGCCTTTAAAATGGCCCATAGCACTTATACCCTAGACCCGTACGAGTTTGTCAGTAGAGGGTGTAAAGGGGGGGATATGGTATCCCGGATACAACGAATTCGAACTGAACTATTGCCGGCTGGCCAAACTAAGAGATTCTCCACATCGGCCATTATACCAGAGGTAGAGGTTGGTATTGCCTCTAAAATGGCCCATAGCACTTATGCCCTAGACCCGTACGAGTTAGTCAGAAAAGGATAAGGGGGTACCCTGGTATATCACAAATTCGAAAATGAACTATTGCCGGCTGGCCAAACGAAGAGATTCTCCACGTGGGCAATGATACCAGAGGAAGAGGTACTTATTGCCTTTAAAATGGCCCATAGCACTTATACCCTAGACCCGTACGAGTTTGTCAGTAGAGGGTTCAAAGGGGGGATATGGTATCCCGGATACAACGAATTCGAACTGAACTATTGCCGGCTGGCCAAACTAAGAGATTCTCCACATCGGCCATTATACCAGAGGTAGAGGTTGGTATTGCCTCTAAAATGGCCCATAGCACTTATGCCCTAGACCCGTACGAGTTAGTCAGAAAAGGATAAGGGGGTACCCTGGTATATCACAAATTCGAAAATGAACTATTGCCGGCTGGCCAAACGAAGAGATTCTCCACTTGGGCAATGATACCAGAGGAAGAGGTACTTATTGCCTTTAAAATGGCCCATAGCACTTATACCCTAGACCCGTACGAGTTTGTCAGTAGAGGGTGTAAAGGGGGGATATGGTATCCCGGATACAACGAATTCGAACTGAACTATTGCCGGCTGGCCAAACTAAGAGATTCTCCACATCGGCCATTATACCAGAGGTAGAGGTTGGTATTGCCTCTAAAATGGCCCATAGCACTTATGCCCTAGACCCGTACGAGTTAGTGTTAAAAGGATAAGGGGGGTACCCTGGTATATCACAAATTCGAAAATGAACTATTGCCGGCTGGCCAAACGAAGAGATTCTCCACGTGGGCAATAATACCAGAGGAAGAGGTACTTATTGCCTTTAAAATGGCCCATAGCACTTATAGCCTAGACCCGTACGAGTTTGTCAGTAGAGGGTTCAAAGGGGGGATATGGTATCCCGGATACAACGAATTCGAACTGAACTATTGCCGGCTGGCCAAACTAAGAGATTCTCCACATCGGCCATTATACCAGAGGTAGAGGTTGGTATTGCCTCTTAAATGGCCCATAGCACTTATGCCCTAGACCCGTACGAGTTAGTGTTAAAAGGATAAGGGGGGTACCCTGGTATATCACAAATTCGAAAATGAACTATTGCCGGCTGGCCAAACGAAGAGATTCTCCACGTGGGCAATGATACCAGAGGAAGAGGCACTTATTGCCTTTAAAATGGCCCATAGCACTTATAGCCTAGACCCGTACGAGTTTGTCAGTAGAGGGTTCAAAGGGGGATATGGTATCCCGGATACAACGAATTCGAACTGAACTATTGCCGGCTGGCCAAACTAAGAGATTCTCCACATCGGCCATTATACCAGAGGTAGAGGTTGGTATTGCCTCTAAAATGTCCCATAGCACTTATGCCCTTGACCCGTACGAGTTAGTCAGAAAAGGATAAGGGGGTACCCTGGTATATCACAAATTCGAAAATGAACTATTGCCGGCTGGCCAAACAAAGAGATTCTCCACGTGGGCAATGATACCAGAGGAAGAGGTACTTATTGCCTTTAAAATGGCCCATAGCACTTATACCCTAGACCCGTACGAGTTTGTCAGTAGAGGGTGTAAAGGGGGGATATGGTATCCCGGATACAACGAATTCGAACTGAACTATTGCCGGCTGGCCAAACTAAGAGATTCTCAACATCGGCCATTATACCAGAGGTAGAGGTTGGTATTGCCTCTAAAATGTCCCATAGCACTTATGCCCTTGACCCGTACGAGTTAGTCAGAAAAGGATAAGGGGGTACCCTGGTATATCACAAATTCGAAAATGAACTATTGCCGGCTGGCCAAACAAAGAGATTCTCCACGTGGGCAATGATACCAGAGGAAGAGGTACTTATTGCCTTTAAAATGGCCCATAGCACTTATACCCTAGACCCGTACGAGTTTGTCAGTAGAGGGTTCAAAGGGGGGATATGGTATCCCGGATACAACGAATTCGAACTGAACTATTGCCGGCTGGCCAAACTAAGAGATTCTCCACATCGGCCATTATACCAGAGGTAGAGGTTGGTATTGCCTCTAAAATGGCCCATAGCACTTATGCCCTAGACCCGTACGAGTTAGTCAGAAAAGGATAAGGGGGGTACCCCGGTTTATCACAAATTCGAAAATGAACTATTGCAGGCTGGCAAACGAAGAGATTCTCCACGTGGGCAATGATACCAGAGGAAGATGTACTTATTGCCTTTAAAATGGCCCATAGCACTGGTACCCTAGACCCATACGAGTTTGTCAGTAGAGGGTTAAAAGGGGGAATATGGTATTCCGGTTTACAACGAATTCGAACTGAACTATTGTCGGCTGGCCAAAATAAGAGATTCACCACATCGACCATCATACCAGAGGTAGAGGTTGGTATGGCCTATAAAATGGCCCATAGCACTTATGCCCTAGACCCGTACGAGTTAGTCTTGAAAGGATAAGGGGGGTACCCTGGTATATCACAAATTCGAAAATGAACTATTGCCGGCTGACCAAACGAAGAGATTCTCCACGTGGGCAATGATACCACAGGAAGAGGTACTTATTGCCTTTAAAATGGCTCTGAGCACTTGTACCCTAGACCCGTACGAGTTTGTCAGTAGAGGGTTAAAAAGGGGGGATATGGTATTCCGGTTTACAACGAATTCGAACTGAACTATTGCCGGCTGGCCAAACTAAGAGATTCTCCACATCAACCATCATACCAGAGGTAGAGGTTGGTATTGCCTATAAAATGGCTCAGAGCACGTATGCCCTAGACCCGTACGAGTTAGTCAGGAAAGGATAAGGGGGTACCCTGGTTTATCACAAACTCGAAAATGAACTATTGCCGGCTGGCCAAACGAAGAGATTCTCCACGTGGGGAATGATACCAGAGGAAGAGGTACTTATTGCCTTTAAAATGGCCCATAAAAATAAACCCTAGATCCGTACGAATTTGTCAGTAGAGGGTTCAAATGGGGGGATATGGTATCCCGGATACAACGAATTCGAACTGAACTATTGCCGGCTGGCCAAACTAAGAGATTCTCCACGTGGGCCATTATACCAGTGTTAGAGGTAGGCATTTCCTCTAAAATGGCCCATAACAATCATGCCCTAGACCTGTGCAAATTTGTCAGCAGACGGTTTAAAGGGGGATATAGTATCCCGGTGTACAACGAAGTCAAAATGAAATATTGCCAGCTGACCGACTAAGATAATCTTAACGTGGACCATATTAGCAGAGGTAGAGGTAGCCATTGCCTTTAATATGGGCCATAGCACTAACCCTGATTGCGTTGTCAAACATATCAGATGTATGGAATAATGTTGCCTCGAAAATTACCCATGGTTCTTATGTCCTAGACCCGTACCTGTTGAACAGCAAAGGGAAGTACTCTTGTATATCACAAAGACCAAACTAAGAGATTCTCCTTGTGGGCTAACAAAAAGATTAGCGTAGGTGTTTTCTCTAAAAAGGCCCATGTATCGTATATCATAGATCCGTACGTATTGGTAGGAAAAGGGTAAGGGAAGTACTCTTGTATATCAAAATATTCAAACATACTTTTACTTGCTGGTCATTTTAAAGGTAATTAGTACCTTAACCTCTGTATCATGGTCCACGAGGAGAATCTTTTAGTTTGACAAGTCGTCAATAGTTCAATCCGACTTTGAGATATATAAAGGTGCCCATCTTTCTCTTTGCTGACTAGGTCGTACGGTCTAGGGTATAGTAGTATGGGTCATTTTAGAGGCAATTCCTATTTCTTCCTCTGATATAATGACCCACATGGAGAATTTCTTAATTTGGCCATCCGGCAATAGTTTTTTTCGACTTCGTGATGAATCGGAGTACCACAACCCTTGTTATCCCCTCCTGACAAACTTGTACGGGTCTAGGACATAAGTACTATGGGCCATTATACAACTACTACATATACCTCTTGTGTCATGACCCATGTGGAAAATGTCTTGGTTTGGCCAGCTGGCAATAGTTCATTTCGACTTTGTGATATATAAAGGTACCAACCTTATCCTTTCCTGGCTAAGTCGTACGAGTCTAGGGCATTAAAGATTTTTGTCATTTTTGAGGCAATGGATACCTCTCCCTCTGATATAATGACTCGTGTGAATAATTCTTTTTATTCAAGCTCTAATGTCAACATGTCACACATGTTACAATGAATATGGGCAGCGAGAACGTTGCGTTTGTGATTTTGCTCTTAACATACTTGGGCCGCACATGAATTACTTTAAAATAAATGAAAGTGATCACAACATTAATTATTAATAAAATAAATTACTAGTAAAATTTTAAATTTATATGTAAAATATTTAACAGCCCACGGTTTAAATTCATTTTAATGTCCATATGCTAATCACACGTTATCATTTAACTTTTCACGATTTATATTTAACACATGTTAGTCTATGTTTTTATTTTCGTCTTTTCCTCACTCTGAGCTGCTATATTTTCAAGTTCCAAAGAATTCAAGTTTGATGATTGGTCTAGATATCAAACCAGTTTTTGTTCGAATTATGGCTGATCGTGTAAGTCCATCTTTGCCGTAAAAAAAATTGTCACTGATCGCCAAAGTCCAATTTACTCTAGATACATAGTCCTGAATCTGAACTACATATTTCCGACGTTAATGTTCTATGTGTTTCGATCTGTGTATCGGTAATATTTCCTAAGCGAATTTATGTATTCCTGCTTCCATCTTTTTATGTAGTTTTTAAGAATTAATGAAAGAAACTTCGATTGTCTAGCCAGTTACTGGTTCATGCGTAGGGTCTTTGGTTCCTGGTTGTAAACTACAGTCTTTAAGGCCGTTATACGGTAGCGTCTTGGTCCGTTTTCAATATAATAAATGTGACGGAGTAAGGGGTTCGTCGTCCGCGTTTGATCCGATGAAACGTATGTTAGTGGGCGATCACTGAGTAAACGTTCTACTTCAGTCATTATCGTGTTGAGTGTTTTATTGTCCATATGTGCTCGTTTAATTCAGTTTTTCGTTATTCCTCTCAATCTCTCTCACCATCCACCGAACAAAATTGTTCCATAAGGATTAAGCTTCTCGGTTACATGATGATTTTGATAAATGTTCAATTCCTTATGCTCTCGCATCATACAAATCATTTACAAATACTAAACGTGATGCATGGAAGAAGTCTAACAAAGCTCTTTGTTAATTAAAGCTCTATATGATATTGTCAACATAAAAGTATTTCTTTAACATTGCTGTCCAGTCTGTTGAATTGCAGTCAAATGTTTACGTATAACAGCATTTAGGATAAACGGAGAGAAAGTTGCTCCAAATTATACTGACTTGAATCTGTTTGCGGTTAGTTGACTATTTGGGTCATCCGGGTTACTAAGCATAAGAGAATCTGGTAACATCACGATCCTCTTCATCCAGCCCATAATAAGTAAGGCTTTTTCTATACCTGTCGAGACGGCGTATTTGTGCATTCTAAATCGGAGAAAAAAATCCGGTTAAATCATTAAAGTTTGGCCAAAGATCCATCAAACAATCATTTAAGCTTAGATTAATAGGTGAAGGTTTGCAGCTACAGTCAAATACAATTCTGATTGGCGTGGTTGACGACTTTTTACGGAAATTATGGTGCGGTATGGAATGAACAATTGTTTTGGCTGATCGTTCATCAACTCTCTCGATAAATCTACGTTTTTCTTGTTCATTAATAATTTTTCCGTTTTTCTGTAAAAGTGTAAGTTTACGATTAAGACGCTTAATGACATTTTTTGTTTTCCGTTATTCAATACTTCTGTTGTCTAGTAAGGTGTGGTGTTCCTCCTTACAAGGTAACTTATCAACATATCTTTATGTTTTCATATGGTAACCTCTACCATTTGATTTATATACATCTTGGAATTGTCTGTTTTCAGATTTGTTGTCACTATTACTTATACTAGCAGCTTCAACTTCCATAAATTTCTCCATTATAAAAGTTCTACTCTTCAACTCTGTGACCTACTAATATGTTCATCATTGACGTAAGTGTGTGATCTGGATTTGCAGGTATTCAATTGATTGTGCCGGACAGAAGGTTACGGATTTCCGACTTGACGGTAGTAGGTCCTGTTCCTCATACTATTCTATCATCGACAATTGACCAGTAATAATCGAATTAGATATAATTCAATAGAGAATCTTCAACCATTGGGTCATGTGAGACCGGATGGTCTAATTTCAAGCCAAACAAATACTTTAAATTTGTTATATTACGTACATAAGTCTTCATTGGTACAGCTATTTCTGGTACAATCAAAACGTTGATAGGTAATTTGCCGTTGTCTGTGCCATCACTTGTGTCACAAAATCCTGACAAGTTTATGGTCTTCTGTCTGGTAATTGTCAAATCAAGCTCTGTAGCTTATTTTTCTGTGATGAGGGCATCTGTGCGCCCTTGTCAAATAATGTGTTTGTGTAAGTACATTGAATGCCCGAACTTACTTGCGCTACGACAGTTTTTAGTCTGTGTCTGTGAGTGAAGAACTGTACCCGTTTTCTTCGCGTTGTGTTGTGTTTACTGAATTGTGTTACTAGTAATATATTCATTAGTGTTACTCTGTTTTTCATCTTTTTAACCTCGTCTATGCATAAACTAGTATGCTGCTTTATTTTACATTTCCTGCAACTTTTGTGTGATTTGCAATCAGCTATATTGGGGGTCAAAGACAGTTAAAACATAAACGATGCTGTTTAACAACAGAAATATTTGCTGTTTGATCAATTATCTTAGTGCAATTAACAGGAAAATGTGATTCGTTACAAAAGTACACATGATTTTACGTTTATTTGTGTTGATTTATTTTGTACGTACCTTTGCATTGGTGTGACATGCTGCTGTAATGGTTTAAGTTTCCGTATGATCAGAGGAATTGCCTCTCTCCATAATGTTGAGTTCTTGAGATAGTATATGTAGTAGTTCATTTAATTGCCAACTATTTGATTCATGGTGTCTTGTAAGATTTATGCGTACGTCCCCGGTAACTTTTTCAATATGATAGGGACCAATAATGGGTCATATGTATTCTCTGTCTGACCAAGGGATTCTAAACCACGTACATATGTTTCAATTTTGTCGTAAAAAATAACGTAAGCTCTTGTATGAAGGTATGTAAAATTATGCATTCATGTACGTTTGCGTGATGTTGCGAACTTGTGGCATTTGTGTTTAGCGTTGATGTTTGTACTTAGATACATTTTGCTATTGGCTGTATTTTTTTTTCTAAATTAAATAAATAATCATCAGAGTTAACGATTTCTGTTTCGAAGGTTATTGGAATCAACAAGTTTTGTGCCGCTCTCCCCATTTTTCGTCGAATTTCTGGAATATTCCGGAGACGGCACTACTATGTCCTGCTAGTATCGATTTCAGCTGTAAATTCATCCTGGTCACTTGACACCAATATCGTTAAGAGGTTCACTTGACACCAATATCGTTAAGAGGTTACATCGGACAACTATATAGCTAATAATAACAAAAGTGAATAGAATGTATGTATATCTATTTTGACTCTATTGTCAACACGTGACACTTACGTAACATTACAATGATTAACAACAGCGAAAACTTGATCAATTACTCCTTAACATATTGTCTAAGTATCGGTACCCAATACGATTGTAATACGTAAGTAAGCGTAGCATTGAGTCAGAATTAAGTGAACGCTCGTGTGCGTCTGTCACTATCAGTTTGGTAAGTAAATGATTCGCAGGTAATAAATACGGAAATTTGGTATTCTCTAAAATGATTTCGCTGTGAATCCTTCCATTGCATCTCAAAAAGCTACCGTCATCTATGAAGAGTCACAATTGTCTAGTGCTAGGATATTGCCTTGTGTTTTTATCTCAGATGTTTGGTATATCGGTATATTGGTAGTTAAATATGAACCGCTGAACGTAAGCAGTTACTCAAATCACTTTCCTGAAAATTTCAATATATCCAATTGTCTATAACGTTACTGATATCATAGTGATCAGTATGAACTTCATTGTTTAGAAATTCCTCGTCTTCGTTTTTTTTCTGTAATTGTCAATACCGTTAACTAATTCTGTCTTTTTTTAAAGGACACTATCGATGTATTGATCGACGTCAATTCCTCGTGTTAAGAGATTGGTTGGGTTGCATTCTTTTGGGCAATATCTCCATTAATGCTGATTTTGTAGATTTTGTTATTCCTCGCGCTCGATTCACAATAAATCGTTTAAACAGTTTCGATGATTTAACCAGTGCAATACTATACAGCTATCCGACCAGAAAGCCACGTTTTTACATTAGAAGGTCGATTTTACATGAAAAGCTAGTCTAGTTCCAATAACTGCGGCCATAAGTTCTAGTTGCGGTTATGTAAGGGTTTTCACTTGCGCTAATCTGCTTTTCGCAATCACTAACGTAATTTCGGTTCCGTTGTTCAGATAGTCAGTCGCAAAATACGTGTAGTTCAAGGTATACCTAAGATTAGATGAAACAAAGGAGAATACAAAATTCGATCAAGTAGAAGTCATTACAACACTAGGAAAACTTGTACAAACACAAACATTGTTTTAGGACTTTAATGAACAAATTCTAAAGTTAACGGAACCGGAAGATGTGGTAAATTAGATTATTTCATTCAGATGAATTTTCGGTTAATATAATAATCTTGATTTGACACGTACATAAGTTCATACAAATGTCCAAAATCCTGCAGTCCCGTCACATTGAATCAAATACTAAAGTACTAGAACGCACACTTTAAATCCAAAAACTATACCGTTTGTTTCAACGCAAAACATAGCAAACCTACACAACGCACTGCCGTTTGAAAACCAGTTTGCCCAAGCCATTCTCACAATCAACACGCAATAAAGTACATTTCCTGCAACTTTTACTCAGAGTAACGTACCAAAACTTACGCTTCCAACTTTCGAAGGCACGATTTCAGAATGGCAAACCTTCTGGGACTCATGTGAGTCGTCTGTACATCTTAACTAGTTACTTACAAATATACAAAAGTGTAACTGCTTGAAAGCTCATGAAGTAGAACACGAAGCACTAGATTTAGAAATTCCTTCGCCTATAATTCAGTAAACAAGCTTACGAAGTTTTTTACGATCAAATTGGAGGTAGCGTCAAGGTCTAGAAACTTTGGGTAAGACACATGAAACATACGGCACACTACTTCTTCCCATTATTGTCAACAAATTACCCGTTGAAGTCAGAAAATATCTCGCGCGAGGACATAGAACAAAAACGTTGGTATAACGGACCTCCCTGAAAGCATATTAGACGATATCGTTATACCGAACACAGGATAAAAGAGTCGACATCCGAAATTGGTGAAATCTAAATCTTACAAGAATATTAAGACTAGACCTAGCGTTTACTGTCACGAAATACATCCACCAACTCATTGCAGTAAAACAGCCGACACATAATGCCGTATGAACAAATTTGCTATCTTTAACTACCTTGGTATACACAGACTAAACGAATGTAAATCTAAACGCACATTGTAATGAGAAACACCACACAAACTAATGTAATGCACGTTAAACCCACTATCTTCGAATTCGCCCAACGTTCAACTCGTGAATGACATTGATGATACGGAACATAATACTACTATTTTGTATTCTCAACGGACAGAATTGCAATCGAATGTACTTTTGAAAACTGCCGTGGCACAAGTAGGCTCAAATCAGTTCTTTATCGATACGGATAATTCTTTTTGACGAAGGAGGGCAAACATCTTTTGAAACGCAAAACTTAACTAAATTTACAGATAGCGGGAACATAAATAATATATTAATCGGCATTTGGAGGTGCAGAGAAAAACGTGAGACACATAGAAAAGTCAACAATCTATCTCAAAACCGATGTAGGACACGTATTGTCAATCAAAGCACTGATAGTACAGATGATCGGCATGCCTATACAGAATCACATACGTAATATTGATACACAGAACGGTTATTTGCGTGGTTTAAAGATAGCGCACACGGTGACAAAGCACGATTCATTCGAGATATCGTTGCTGGTAGGCGCATATCACTACGGGGACATTGTTTACGATTATATAGTCCGTGTAAAACGATCCGACCGCCGTGAAATCCAATATCGGATAAATGCTATCGGTACTTACATACGGTAAGAAAACAAACACGTCGAAGACTAGTATGTGTAATGTTGATAAAAGGGATGATTTTTCATTTCCTATCGTTAATTATCCGTTTTTAGATGGTGACGTTCCCTTGTCACCATCTTACAGTGTTTATATATCTCAACTTGTACGATTCGCTCGTGTATGTAACAATGTTTTAGATTTTAACGAGAGAAATTTATGTATTACTGAAAAATTATTACACCAGGGTTTTCGATATCACAAACTAGTCAAAAACATTTACTAAATTTTATCATCGGTATAAAGACATCATTCGTAAATATAGCTCAACATGCAGACTTCTAATACGTTCAGGTATTTCACATCCAATTTTTTATGGAAATATTCTTTATACAGCACAAAGGTGTCAGTATTCACCTCAGAAACTTACAAAACCTTTGAATAGACTTATTAAGAAGGGATATAATTACGATACTGTTGTCAAGTCATTAAAAATTGCATATTTTGGCGTTAATATTGAGTCACTGATAAGGTCCTTGCATCGGAACTAAACACATTTATTCTAAAAACAGTTGTTGGCATGACACGGGTTATGTTCTTCTCATATATGTTATGATGGTATGATACTAAACCCCCTAACGGGAAGGATTGTGCCTGATGTTCATATGATGAAATCATAATCTTTCAGTCAGTTTAATTGAAGTCTGGAGCTGGCATGTCAGTTAACTGCTAGTAGTCTGTTGTTATTTATGTATTATTGTCATTTTGTTTATTTTCTTTGGTTACATCTTCTGACATCAGACTCGCACTTCTCTTGAGCTGAATTTTAATGTGCGTATTGTTATGCGTTTACTTTTCTACATTGGTTAGAGGTATAGGGGGAGGGTTGAGATCTCACAAACATGTTTAACCCCGCCGCATTTTTGCGCCTGTCCCAAGTCAGGAGCCTCTGGCCTTTGTTAGTTTTGTATTATTTTAATTTTAGTTTCTTGTGTACAATTTGGAAATTAGTATGGCGTTCATTATCACTGGACTAGTATATATTTGTTTAGGGGCCAGCTGAAGGACGCCTCCGGGTGCGGGAATTTCTCGCTACATTGAAGACCTGTTGGTGACCCTCTGCTGTTGTTTTTTATTTGGTCGGTTTGTTGTATCTTTGACACATTCCCCATTTCCATTCTCAATTTTATCTAGTATCACACAAAGTTAAAGAATTCAATCTGGAGAGATTTTGGAATTTAGATTCAATAGGAATAAATAGTAGGGAGGTAGACGAAGACGACAATGCATATATTTAAGTCTATCAGGACAGATAAATTGAGTTCTGAGAAAACAAATATTCCGCTATGTTACCTTGAAAACGTGATGAATTGCCTATAAATTAAGCAGTCACGAACAGAAGGACAGAAAACGTCCTTCAAAGACTTACTCAAAACTCAGATATGTTAAAGAAGTACGGGAACATTATACAAGAACAGGAACGAAGAGGATTCATAGAGAAGGTAGATGAAACAGATGAACTTAAGAAAAGTATCACTACATTCCTTATTATCCTGTACAGAAGGAATCAAGCACTATGCCTATCAAAATTGTTTACAACTGCATTTGTCGACATCGCATAATTCGCAAAGTTTGAATGACTGATTTGTATGTGGACAACATTCTGTTAAGTTTACAGAACGAGGGTGGGCTGACTATAAGGAAGGGAGATCAATGATGGAGGAAACTGAATTCTATCTACGATCCTGGACGTCAAACCGTGTGGATATACGTAAGCTAGCTAAAACGGAAAAAGTACTACTATATGCGGACAAAACACAAAAGTACTTGGTATGTTATGGAATAGCTGATTCGATGATCTGATGTACCAGAAATTAATACGGCCGCTTTGTGAAAAATTGTGCAAATCATGCTACAGGAATAAAATTTGGCATAGACTCAGCTCAGCTGTTACTCTTTTATTCAAGATAAGGAGGCATTTGAAAAAAATGTCTCACATCCGGTAAAAATCTTAAATGGCCGACATCATACTTAAATCATTCAAATATCAGAGGCTAGTGTAAGTGTGTGAAAAGCGGTTTTTATCATGCTGATATAATAATATTTGGAACAAACCTTTGTTATGTACTACTTTTGGATATTTTATATAGATTAGATGTCTTTTAAAACCCTACTTTCGGTAAAATCCGACATGGCGGACATTGTACTAAAATAAGCTTATTTTTAAAGGAGGGTATTGCTACTATCATTAAATTGTTCAGGAACCTTTCTTTGATGCTGCTAATGGATACAATACATAAGACATATGTCTTTAAAAGCATTACTTCCGGTTATAGTCAAACTGGCGGACATAAATCATTATTTTACGTTAATATTCAACTTAATTTCAAAATGTAAAGAAACTGGTTTTTTTTTGTGCTGGTCAGTTACCATTTGGTTTTGGCTTTAAGTTATCTTCTAAACCACCTATTGTATTCTATAGATAATGATTAAATACAAAGCTAACACTTCCGGTATATAAAACCAATTTGGAGTAAATTTCAAAGATGAGTCCTCAGTCCATATCTTCGAAATAGAGCTTTTATTTGGATAGATTGATGAAAATAAGATAAAATCACTGTAGTACTAAAACATCTTTAAAAGTACAGATCATTTATGGCCGCAAATATTCACAATCGGAAAGCTGATTTTCCTCATTTACTAAGACAGCGGCGGTATTGGTTTTTACATCAATAATGTACAAGCTCCTGATAAGGTGAAGAGGCCTCACAAAGAGTTGTCCAAAGGGGTTCCAATGTTTCATATTTTCCCCGCCATTATAAGCGTCTGGAATAGTAAGCATAGAAACCAAATCTCAAGCTTGTTACTCATCCACACCCGCCATGGTATATTGCACATTTTACATGATGAAAAACATTAGACCGAGTCGTTCAAATATCATCAATAAGTCTTTCCACTTTCAAAAACATGTTTTCTTGCTTCGTAAAACCCTATCTGATAAGTTTGTTCGATCTAACTACAAAACCACGTATCGTTTTATCAATGGCATTATCAAATCCATATCTGGTGATGTTGGCTGATCAATCATCATTCTAAATCATTAAGTCACATCTTCAAACGCCATCCATGTCAACAACGAAGTTTCCTTTCAAGTAAACGTGCACTTGAAAGGTCACGGATAGATTATATCTAAGGCTTTTTCCACTTCCAAATACAAGCCAAAGTTCATCTGCCCCCATGTCACGGAATAATGACACAGCAATGACAGCAGCATCAGTATCGACTGTTCAAGTCATGAGTCAGTTAAGTCTGTGAATCCCTGCATCAGACACATGTTTTTTTTTTATATTGATTCTATAGTATAAGCCTATTCATTTTAACATGGGGCTAAACTTGAAACACCATCATGTGGTGAATAACACAAAACATCCTCAGCATTTGTTGCTACAACTAACTCTTCCTCAAAATCTATTGAGCAAGCGCCTGTGAATAAAAACTAAAAAGTTCTTTCTTAATGTCGTCATCTCTCAGAAAACTTTACCAATTTTGAGATTTGTTTCGACTCTGGATTCGTCTTTGTATTCTCTTACCCCGAAGTGTATTTCCTTTTTTCTTGTGGCAGCATTCAAACTACCGGTATTGTCTATATATGCATTCATCCACTGTTACAGTTTCAAGTTGTTTCATAACGAGTATGCTGATAGGGTATTATGCCTTATCTTAAAAAGCATGAAACTATTATGATAAAGTCTTGGATGCATATGACAGTTGTAGCAACACATGTTCAGGATATTCTATCTTTACCGACGTGATGCGTTTCAAGTTAAACACCATATTAATACATATGTATTAAAAGGCTGACACTAGAATCATGCGGTGCATGTGTCTGATGCAGTGAAACACAAAATTAAACAAGTCATTATTCGAACAGTTGTTACTGATGATGCTGTCATTACTGTTTCGCTATTCCGTGACATAGGGGTAGACGAATATTAATTACAGAATATGATAAGTGGTTTAGAGGATAAATTAAAGCCTAAAGTTGATGACCACCACAAAAAAAAACCACTTTCTTCACATTTGAAAAAAAAATAAATATCAAAATAAAAAAATGACATATTTATGTCCTCCATTTTGAATATTACCGGAAGAAAGGATTTTTAAGACATATATCTTATACATTGTATCCCTTGGAAGCATCAAAGAAATGTTACTGTACAATTTAATGATAGTAACAATACGTTAAAACACATTTCAATCCCTCTCCCTAAAAAATAAGCTTATTTTAGTCAATGTCCGCCATATTGGATTCTACCGAAAGTAGGGTTTTTAGAGACATTTTATCTATATAATATATCCAAAAGTATTACATAACAAAGGTTTGTACCAAATATTATTATAGCAGCATGCTGATAGATCCTTTTCACATACTGTGGATTCATTATTATTCGTGGGATACCAATTTCTCGTGGATTTCGTTGGTACAAGCAAACCACGAAATTTGATGTTCAACGAATGACAAATTTTACAAAGGCTTGTACTAGTATGCAGACTTCGGTAAAACCACGAAATCAATTATCCACGAATATGTAAGTTTCCCTGAATCCACGAAAATTGGTACCCACGAAAATAAATGAATCCACAGTACTAGCCTTCTATATTGGGCCGATTAAAGTATGATGTCCGCCATTTTTTATTTAACCGGCAGTGAGACATTTTTTTCAACTGCCTTCTTATCTGAAATAAAAGAGTAATATTTCAGGAAGGTCTATGCCAATGTTCATGCTTATATCAGGATGTGCACAACTCGTCTGAAATATACTTGTGGCCGCCGGACTAAATGTGATATTCCAATACTAGACATTGTAACAAAAAGTGAGATTTTGAAAATTCTTCGAAAAAATACGATCCACTTAGAATACTTAGCCCGGTCACAATACGAACAAAGAAGCTCATACAGGATCTATGGAAAAGTGGATTGAATTGGGATAAACACGTTTCGGAAAACTCTAAGGATTACTGTAGCAAGCGACTTTGAGAAAGCGACACACAACGTATTTCCGAGATATTATTTCTCCGGTAATTCTATTTCGGAATAGTCTGGTAACAGTGCTTCTGTCTTCTGTTCTCCGATCTGACTGATTTCATTTTTTCGAGATCCGGGTCACGGTATCATAAATAAAGATGATAGTTAAGGCAATATGTACTACAACAACTGTTCAGCCAGTACATTAAATATACATATTCGTATTCCAAGGCGAAGTCACTGACAGTACGACGTCGACAATGGACAAGTACAATAAATCGGACGTTATGCTCCCGCGATAGGTAACCAATAATGGCTAACGTGGAGAATCTCTTAGTATGGCCAGTCAACAATAGTTAATTTTCATTTTAACCCTCTTCTGAAAAATCTTACGGGTCTAAGGCATCAGTGCTTTTATCCATTTTAAAGGTAATAACTACCTTTGTCCCTGTTATCGTGGCCCTAGTGGAGAATCTTTTAGTTTTGCTAGTCGGCAACAGTTCAATAAACCCCTTTCCCTTTGCTGACTGACTCGTACGTGTCTAGGGCATAAGTGTTAAGGGTCATTTTAGAGTCAATATCAACTTCTACCTCTGGTATAAATTGTCGATGTGGAGAATCTCTTAGCTTGGCCAGCCGGCAATAGTTCAGTTCGAATTTGTTGTAAACCGGTATCCATTTCCCCACTTTTAACCCTCTACTTACTTACTCATACGGGTCTAGGGTATAAGTGCTATGGGTCATTTTAAAGTCAATAAGTACCTCTTCCTCTGGTATCATTGCCTACGGGGACAATATCTTCGTTTGGCCAGCCGGCAATAATTCATTTCGAATTTGTGATATACTTGGGTACCCCCTCCTTATCCTTTCCTGACTAACTCGTATGGGTCTAGGGCATAAGTGCTATCGGCCATTTTAGAGGCAGTACCAACCT
>NW_027267389.1:0-10256 GCF_963676685.1 Mytilus edulis | reverse complement strand
TTCATTGCACTTTTTATAAATTTGTGTAACTCAGCCTTATGTGCTTTACTTTTTAAGAAAATACACTACAATCATCAAACATTAGAATTTAATGTAATAACACTGGACACTTTTAATTTGCAAAACACTCATTTGCAAATCCGCCGCCGCCTCAAACAAGAGCTACAATATCATGTATATAACCAAAATGTGCAGAATTACATGGGATTCAATAATTTCATTGGTTTTCTACAGTTACTTTCATATTTATTTTGCAATTTGAATTATAAAAACATGGGATTTTCAATATCCCATGGGACAGGGCAAAATCCCATGGGATTTACCATTATCCCATGGGATTTTGGTTAAATCCCATGGGATTTTTTTTTGTCCCATGGGATTATTGTAGTCCCATGGGATATTTGTTGTCCCATGGGACAAAAAAAAATCCCATGGGATTTTTATTATCCCATGGGATTTTTAATATCCCATGGGACAAATTAAAATCCTATGGGATTCTAATTGTAAATATATAGATATAAATAAACAGTAATGTGTATGTTACAATGTATTCTATTTGGTAGTAAATTATTATAAGATGAATCTTTTTAATTGAATATCTTTTTTTCTTGGGAAATGTTAATTTAGCATATTGTTCTTTAACTGTTCAAAACTAAACTTTTAAACAACAAAGCAGATAATGTAAGTATCAATATATGTTTATTCATGAATTATAGAATACTTTCTTGAAACACAATTATTTGCCATTTGAAATCAATAAAAACTCTATTGTTAGGCTTAACATACTAGTAGCTATTTAAGTAAATCTATTTTTTCACAATATCCCTCAACACAAAACATTAATAGTTTCTTATCATCCAGCATTGTTTGATGGTATAGTCCACTTTTTGGACATTCAGCACAGAACTTTGACATTATTGTGGTTTCAATATTTTTTTGAATTTAAAAGAACTTCAAATCATTGACTGAGTGATGAAAATAATAACTGATCCAACTTTTTTCTTTGAATTTATTCTGGTCTTGTTTCTATGTTTTCTCCATTTATTTTAGGTGGTGAATTTCAATCCTTCTGAAAAAGAACCAATAAAATCTAAAGTAATGGATTATACAAAATTGTTTTCATACATGTAGCAATAATATGATTTTCAATAAAAATAGCTATGCGGTATGGATTTTACTGATTGTTAAAGGTTGTCCAGTGTCATCAGTTGCTAACGGCCTACATCCTTTGGTCTCTGATGGAGGGTTGTCAAATTTAATAATATACCACATCTTCCTATTCTAATACCATATAACAATCAATTAATTTATTCTTCTTTATAAAATTTGGGTATTTTCCCAAGTTATATACATAATATATATATATACTGTAAATTCGGAATTAATGCAAGTTTTTTTTATTGCGAAAAATGCAACGGAGTTGTAAACGCAATAATTTAAACTCGTATTATGAAATATTTCATATGGATTAAACAGGATTTTTCAAAATCGTAAAATTTAAAATCGCATTTAAGTCTAAAATGACAGAATCGCAATAATAAATGCACGCAATAATTTATGAATTTTACAGTATAAAGATCAATGTTAAAAGTTAAAACTTTAGACAACTATAATAACATTCCATTATTCACAAGAATTTGCAATATATTATACAAAATGCAGACAACAGAAACAATATTTCTTTAAGCTTTTGAAGTTCAGACAGATTTCAATTTGTGTTTTATTTCAATGAAAAAATACCTTGAACATATTGGAAATTATAACATTGATACAAACAAAATATTTATGTTTTATCCTTTTTTTTGTGTTGTTGGCTTGCTGTCTCATTTTAATATACATTTAAACATACATCAATAATCTTCTTCTTTATTAAAAGTAAAAATGGGATATTTTTTGATTTTGATATCCCAAAACATTATAGTTCTATCACATAACTTATTACCAAGTTAAAAAACACCAATGTGTTTGATATTAATTTTAAGACATGTATAAATGTTCCAGACCATATCAGTATTCGGATCTTACTTTTATGGTCCAGAACTTACAGTCCCACCATATGTGTACAGTCAGACCATTTAAGTATACTTGTACTGTCTGGTACCAGCTCAACCAAACCTGTGTTTTTATTTTAACTGCAATTAAACTTTTTGTATTAATCTATTAAAGATTTCAGTTATGTTGATCTGTACTGTACATTTGTTTGTAATAAACTTGACCAACTTCTTAAAATTGGGCAGACTGTATGCGTACAGTCCAAATACTTGTTTGTTCTGGAACATAAACATGATTAACAAGCATTTGGCAGGATGTCATGCTAAAATCCCATTAATATTAGTATTAAATTTTGAGTATAATACATGTAAATCCACAAGTTACTTACTGAAATTCATGGTGAACACTCACCAAAAACTTACAATTTAGAGGAAAGACTGGAAAGATGAATGCACTAACACTATCAAAACAGAGCATAAAACTTACCGAAAAACAAGATGTTTTACATTTATCCAGGAGCAGGATAATTGAAAAGTTGTTTTTTTCTTTCTCTGCTGTCCATCATATAACCTTTGAATTCATTCATGCAAAATATGAAAATCTGCAAAGGTAAGACCTAGAACCTCAACTTATCCACATTTTGAATTTTGAACTGCATACTTGTCCTTTTCATCTTGCTGACAACCTAAACATAAAAAAATGATAAAAACATAATTCTAGATTGAATTTGTGTTTTTATTTTTGTTGGTACATGTACAAACAATTTTCCCAACTTTAAAACGAAAACATCATCACCAAAGAGGAGGTCATACTAACCTCCGAAATATTTAAACAAACCGAAATTATTACTTGATTAAGATCTCGTCGTAAATTAATGGCATAGATACTCTTATTTTTGAAAACTTGATGTCTATTGCATACTTATATTCCTTTGTACGAGAGTATGCATATTAAGATGGACTCCATGGACTTTAATGTAAGCATGATTAATTTTACAGTCACTGACAGTTTTTCAGCTCTATGTGTACATTTTGAGAGAATCTTACAATACTGTATATTCTGATATTCAGAACTTATTGTGAGGTTTTTATTAATACAACTGAAAGCTGTATCTCGTTTTCATTTCTGATACATATTTATGAGCTGAAGACCAGTGCCGAATTTTTCTCACTGCATTGAAGACCCATAAGTGACCTTCGGCCGTTGTCTGCTCTTTGATTGGGTTGTTGTCTCTTTGTCAAATTCCCAGTTTCCACTTCCCATTTTATATCATGTATGCTGATTTTTCTTAAATTACAATATTCAATCATGCAATTTTGTCTATTATTGAAAATACGATAAGCAAAAATAAATGCACAAAAAATTTAACATTGTTATATATATGTAAAAAGACTTTTTTTTAAATTCAAAACAGTTGCCTACACTGTTAATTTCCTTGTTTGATTTCATATTTTTAAAGCCTTTATAGCTAGCTAGATGGTATGCCGGGGCGGATCCAGCCATTTTAAAAAGGGGGGTTCCCAACCCAAGACAAAGGGGATGATCCTATATTCATTTGATTTGTTTTATTGTCTCATACAAGAATATATATGGTTTGACGGTGGGGATCAGGGATCCTGAAATTTTTTCACCTCACCACTGGATGACAGGGGATCTCAACCATTTAAAAGTTTCTCAAACATGTGGGGGTGGGGGTGAACCCCATGGACTCTCCCTAAAGATATTTCCTTTGATTTGTTTTATTGTTCTATACAAGAATATATAAATATGGTTTAGGGGTGGGGATCTTGACCGTTTACAAGTTTTCAAACTAGAGGGGGTGGGACTTCACTTTTATTTTATTTCATTATTAATTTTATTGTCCCCGACAAGAATATATATGGTTTAGGGGTGGGGATCTGGATCGTTCACAAGATAATAGCACATTCTCAAATTGAACAGAGTGGGGTAACCCCCAAAGACCTCCTTTTAATTTCATTTGATTTGTTTTATCGTCCCATTCAAGAATATATATGGTTTAGGGATGGGGATCTGGACCGTTTACAAGATAATAGCATATTCTCAAATTGAAAGGGGTGGGGATTACCTCCCATGGACTCACCCTCCCTTCTTTCTTCCCCCCGAAATACCTTTTAATAAGCCCCAATGCACAGATAGTTCACAGTATTTTCCCTTGATTTACACTAAAGAATATACACTATACAGGTGTAATTTTTTTTTTTAAAGATAATACAACTGAAGACCACCATGACCACAGTGGTGGATCCAGAATTTTTCATAAGTGGGGCCCACCGACTGCCTAAGAGGGGCCTGCTCCTGCCATGACTCAGTGATTCCATATATAATCAACCAATTCTTTTCCCAAACAGGGGTCCCTGAACTCCTGATTCCCCCTTTTTTTTCCTCATTTCAATCACCCTGATATAAATTTAGTTTTATCACTTACAATAGGAATGGTTTGAATTCCCCAATAATTCTTATATACCATTAATATCAACATATTTCATTTTTGATAAATGAAAGGCAAAAGTTTTCTATGGGTAGAAATGATAGTGGGAAGCTTTCAGATTCACACCATGCCGGTGGCTGTGTTCAAAGTGCTGGGTTTTTATGACCCTCGTTGTTTGCGGACTAACTATTTAGGCCAGTGGTGGATAATAGTGTGCGTGCATTAATCTTCTATACCTTCTTAATCAATATATTCAAATACTGACGGCAAGTGTTGTAATGATGTATCAATGTCTTTTTGAAATCACCGTGCTATTTACATGTGGGATCGAGAATGCAGGGGAAGGAAACTTGTCAATTATGTTTATTTCTAAGCCAAAATAAAATGAGCCGCCGTAAAATTAACCTTGGGTAATAACAATCATAAGTTAACAGTGCATGTAAGGCTCGTCTCGGAGGGGTGTCTTTTTTTCTGTCTTCTTTTTATGCCCCACCTACGATAGTAGAGGGGCATTATGTTTTCTGGTCTGTGCCTCCGTTCGTTCGTCCTGTTTCAGGTTAAAGTTTTTGGTCGAGGTAGTTTTTGATGAAGTTGAAGTCCAATCAACCTGAAACTTAGTATATATGTTCCTTATGGTATGATCTTTCTAATTTTAATGTCAATTAGAGTTCTTACCCCAATTTCACGGTCCACTGAACATAGAAAATGATAGTGCGAGTGGGGCATCCGTGTACTGGGAACACATTCTTGTTTTAGTTATATTTTTAATAACTTACACTTTTTTCCATTATTCTCTTTCTTTCACTATTCTTTATTCCTTTTTTTTCTTTGTCCTTTGTTCTCTATTCTGTTAATTCACATCCATACCCTCTTATGTGTATGTGGACTTACTGTAGTTTATTTTTTAGTTCTGGCAGAGATATTAGATACAATATATATGTCTCTGGTTCTGGTATTATGCGATAAGTCAATTTCTTTTTCATGCAGTGTCATGAAATATAATGGTTTTATGCATATCAGCCAAGATTGTGCGCAACATTTTAATAAACAATTCAACACTATATACACGTTATGTGAATTTTATTAAAATCGATGAAGAACATGAATTTGGCAGCTAGTGCCCCTTAAACAGGTAAAGTTCAATTAACAAATTCTGATCTACTGGCATTCAACACCAAATTACTTACTTGCTGTATATTGATAAATGTGATTGTATATTGTCAATACCTCAACATCGAGAATACGTCATGTGAGGTGTTGGTCGCGGGTCAAAGGTTGCGGCTTCGAGACAGAGAAAAACATCCAGGTAAAAAGTGTAGAATTTTGTTTTTGAAAATTTGAGTTGTAAATTTTCCTAAAAAGTACTTAATTCCGTTCATCTAGTTGTAAATTTTCCTAAAAAAAGTACTTATTTCCGTTCATCTATTATGGGTATAAACTAAACTGAACAAGAAAAGTATTAGTAAACAGACAGAAAGTCCGACGTTGAATTAATTATTTTACAATTAATTGTTTAAATATATGAGAGAATGTTTTAGGCGAATTTTCTTTAATTACAGATAAATGTATTTTAGGTTCAGGAAATAATTTATTCTTCGGGTACGTCTAAACAACCGCTCAGGACCTCCTGAGTGCACTCAGGACATACAAAGTGCACTCAGGACCCATTACCGTAATCATATCTGCACACATGATGGATGTTTATATTCGTTATACGCTTCTTATTTTAGAGTTAAATTTTGGTAGAAGTTGAAATCGCAGGGGCGGATCCAGCCATTTTAAAAAGGGGGGGGGGTCCTAACCCCAGGGCAAAAAAAGGGGGGTTCAACTACATGTCCCCCATTCAAATGCATTGATCGGCCAAAAAAAAAGGGGGGGGTTCCAACCCCCCCAGAACCCCCCAGAACCCCCCATCTGGATCCGCGCCTGAATCGAACTTAGATAGATATGTTAATTCTTATAAAATAATGAGGGCACGTGTCACTGATTACACAACTACTGAGCCATGAATTATCCAATCAACAAAATTGATTGGATTATCTTTATTGTTTTTTAGGAATTGTATTGTTTAGTTCAGTTTTACCTTTAACATGAATTTGCATATAGAAAAAATAAAACATATATCTCATTCGATGTGCTTTTTCAGTTTATTTTTCATGATGACGGGTAAATTAATTTGTTGTGTTTTGCAGTTCACGAATAAAGAAAATTATTTTATAGTTGCGTTTTTTTTTCTGTAACAAGTTCGATTTTTGTTTTTCAGTGTGATTCTTTTCTCTATCTCTCTCTCTAAATCAAGTTTTTAAATAAACACAATGTTGACTGAATATCAAATTTTATTACATTTGTATATCTTTATTCTCAACAAACCATTATACAAGAGAAGACAATTATGTACAATATTCAGTTTAACCTTAACGGAAATCTGTGCACGAAGACTTAGTCGTGGTTTGAACGGATTTCGTGTCAATAAACTGTCTTCGAAATAGTCTTTCTTGTTAATGTTTGTGTCATTTTGGTCTTTTGTGGATAGTTGTCTCATTAGCAATCATACCACATCTTCTTTTTTAAAATTTCTCGCTACTACAATCTAACTTACATATTTTTTAGAAATAACTTATACCCAAAATATCATAATTTTCAAAAAGCGGAGACGAAAACGGAGACAAGTTCATTTTCAGAATTTATTTTCGCATTGAAATTCGTTTCAGGCTTGTGAAACTGGACAAAACGACTTTAATTAGAGAAAAAAAACTTAATAAAAACGGATTTCTTAAAATATTCGTATAACTCAAAAATAAAATTCCTGGACAAGTTCGATAAAAATGAGAAATAACATCTAACTACATGTATATGAGTTTGATTGTTTGAAAAGTACGGCTTTTACCGTTTAGAACGGATTCCATATACAAAACTTTAATTAATATAAATTCTTTTAAAGTATGAACATTTATAATTATTTCCCTTTTCAAACTCGTGCAAATTTAAGAATTAATTACTGGTCCAGGACATGATAATAAAATTAAGAATAAAACTTAAAAATTTATGGAACGAAATTTTAATAAAAGACGAAAATCTTAAAACATCGTGATATTCATTCTAGACGTCACAATATTACTTCCCGCATGGTCACACTGTACTAACAACACAATGTATAAAACAACAATAAAGATAATCCGATTAATTTTGTTGATTGGATAATTCATGGCTCAGTAGTTGTGTAATCAGTGACACGTGCCCTTATTATTTTCTAAGAATTACAAATTCTACCAAATTTAACTCTAAAATAAGAAGCGTATAAAGAATATATGCATCCATCCTGTGTGCGATGACTATAAAGGGTCCTGAGTGCACTTCGTATGTCATGAGTGCAATCAGGAGGTCCTTCAAGCGGTGTTTAGACGTACCGTTATTCTTCTGGAAGCTTCAATTTTTTCTTATCAATAAGTTTTACACAAGGAGACATTTTTTTTTGACAGCATGAACCCCAGTTAATGAGCAAACACAAATTAAGAACGAAAATCGTTTACAATTAAATTTTATAGAAGGAAAAAAGGGGGGGGGTAATAAACAAATTTTATTTACGCTCACATACTTTTAAACAGATTTGCATATGTAAGCTCTCTATAGTTAATGTTAAATTATTTCAGGAGTTTTGAAAAAAAGAATATTATATACAGTTTAATTTCGACTAAAATAGTGATTCTTTTTATAGATTTGGTACCTCAGTTTCGACTCAACATTTCATTTTGAATTGTTAGATGGCAAACTCTTTAGGCGAATATTGTATCTGTTCTTTATTAATTATGGTGATATTGGCGATAATATTCATTATAACAAGGCCTTGTACAAATCCTTGATTATGGAATGTTTGGTAATATAAAAAGACGAAAGTAGACAAACCCTAATTATGCAGGGGTTTCACAAGTTGATCTCCAAGCGGCCCACATTTAACATATAATAAGATCTATATTTTTCAACGTTTTCAAAATGAAATAACTTGAATTGAAAATTTCCCAACTGTGAAAATTTGTTATTTCTAAACGTCTTTAATTATTATTTCGGAAAAAAAAATTATTTAGCATATTCATATATTTTCATAATTTTTTCCGAGGAAACCTTTTTTTTTGCAAAGTTTACTTCTATATGTTTTTAACCATCACCAGCGACTTATTCTCTGCCATCACCAATTAGTCCTAATTATTAAAGATCAATTGCCCAAATTCAAATGATGATTGGTATATCGTATTGAATATGACCATCGGTCATCCGTGACGTATCCCAAATAACGACGCATGCCGATAGATAGATCATAGTTTATTAATTAGCGTCCTCGCAATTTAAATTTCATCAAGGGGACTTAATTAAACCAGTTACTATACAAATCTTGAAAAAACGATGTACATGTACTTTTTAATATTTTTAAAACAAATTACCAAGGACGTATGTTAGTTATACGTCCTTGAAATTACGAAAACGTTTAGTGTAAAAATCACCGAATATAAATGTTTCTTTCTTGCAGGTTTTGGCATTTGTAAATAACATTAACGTTTTGGAATTCTAATGCAAAAGACAGTCGATTCAAACTGAAATAACTTCTTTAAAGATGGTTTGATTTTTTTCAGAGACACATGTATTATATATATGTCTCAATACATGTGTTATATGTCTCAGATTTTATCAAAACAAAAATTACAAAATTATAAAATATGTTAGTTATCGAATGTATACCCTGAACTCTTACTATTATATATACATGTCCTAAGTTACTTAATGTCCTGTGTGCAACCAGGAGATCCTGAACGGTTTTTAAACGTACCATTATTTTATATGCATATATTCAAAGCTGTTCTTAATTATATGCATACTAGGTATCAGTGGCGGATCCAGGGGGAGGGTTTCGGGGGTTGGAACCACCCCTTTTTTTGAACGATCAATGTATTTGAATGGGGACATATGGTTGGAACCACCCCCTCCCCCTTTTGTCCTGGGTTGAGACCCCCTTCTTTTCAAATGGCTGGCTCCGCCGCAGAGGTATATTTATATATATATGTGTGTACCAGCCCCCCTCCTAAATCTTGGGAAACAAATGGTAGATTATATAGGGAATCACGGAAGCATGACTGGACGTGACCCCTCTAAGGCAGTCAATGAGTCCCCACTTATGAAAATTTCTGGATCAACCATTGCTTAGTTCTAGTTATCTTAGGTCCTAGTGTGAAATAATGCCAATAGGTCTTTTAAAACACATCTTTATTCATACATGTATATATACGTTTTCTCACGGATTTGTTCATGCAATATTGGAATTATGTTTACTCAATGCGCAATTACTGAAGTTTATATTTGCTACTTTTCTTCTTAATTTCATATAATTTTTTTTTTGATTTTTTTTCTTCGAAAAATTAGTGGTGTTGAAATAGGGAATGGACACAGATACCTTATCACATTTAACCAAAGAAATGTTGTATAATGTCATCAATCTGTATTACACGTAGACAGGATGTTCTCTAGAAAACTATACGTTATACACACCCGAGAATACACGCACTGTCGTAATGGAAAATTACTGTATGTTATAGTTACCTGTAATCAGCTTTGCAACACCATGTCATGACAGTTCAAAAAGATTTTCTTCAAATCAAATTGGAATATTCATTTTTTCTGTAAAATTTAAAACTTTAAAAAGTAGACTTTGACAAAATTATGAAATAGAAAGAATTGAACAATTTAAAATCGTATTTTAACAAAGATTTAGATATAATTTTACAACGATCCTTAAAAAATAACCAAACAAACGTTGTGAATCTAGATA
>NW_027267388.1:0-26277 GCF_963676685.1 Mytilus edulis | reverse complement strand
GACAATCTAAGATGGTAACCTCTGGCTTTGAATGGTACAACTGGATTGGTTCTCAAATATCATCTCGCGGGAATTTCTCAATATAATTGCGTAGTATTCAAGCAGACCACATGCAGCACGTGGCATCACACTGTTTACTTCCGCCAAAATGGGTTTGTAAAAACTTTCAACCAATTTTATTGTTATCGTATTGTTATTAAATTGTTCTATTCTAGTTTTATTGTATGTGCAAAGTATTTAAAATATGTTCTGATGTTTTATTTATTTTAACTTACAATATAGTTAATTTGTAAGTATCATAAAGTCATTTTCAGATTTTAGGTAATCTCGACTCGAGGTGTATGACCCCTGAGGCTGAAAGCTTAAAAAAATCGTAAACACATGCCACAATTATATTATATATATACCCTTTAAGAAACATCATTCACAGCAACCTATTTTATTGTTTCATTGCATGTATGAAAAAAGTGAGATTGTGTGTCAATAACAATTTTAGAGATAACCCAGACTTTATAACATGGATTTTCATTATCACTTTCAGGGGCGGATCCAGCCATTTTAAAAAGGGGGTTCCCAACCCACAGTAAAGGGGGGTTCCAATTGCAACTATATGATCCCGTTCAAATGCATGGACCGTCCAAAAAGGGGGGTTCCAATCCCCAGACCCCCTGGATCCGCCACTGCTTTCTGACTAAAGATAACTTGATTGTTCGTCATCATGATATGCTTGCGTTTGTTGTTTAACAGTAATTCATAAACCATCTTTAAAATCACAAACACTTAAGTCATAGTGTTTGGTCTTTTAAGGGTTTTCTTATCTAATATCTACATTTATAAAAACTGTTTCTTCATTATAATATTGCACGCATTGCATGATGTGCTTCATTATTGATTGTGTATCCATTGTTTTTGTTTTTCATTATAACATCAAATTTGCATATAATCCTTTACAGATTGCGAACATTACATTTTGAATAATGGTTTTTTTCCAAGACTGTAGCCTTTTTGAAGAAAAAAAAAGATATGTATATAACCCTTATAATTAACTTGGGGTAGTTCAACAATACCTTGTTTAAGTCTTTCACTTTTTAAAGAAATTTCAACAGGTTTGGTGCAAACTTCCAAAGGAGAAAAATTTCCGAAATAAGCAACTAGATGAATGATATTCTTCTAGTGTTTTAAATAATCATATTTTTCATCCACACTTCAAACTTAAAATGGCACCAGTGGCGGATCCATAAATTTTCATAACTGGGGGCCCACTGACTGCCTAAGAAGGGGCCTGCTCTGGTCATGCTTCAGTGATTCCCTATATGACCAACCATTTTTTTCCCAGAAAAAGGGGGGGTCCGGGCTCCCTGGCCCCCCTCTAAATCCGCCTCTCGGTACATATTCATCAACATTTTTAAAAAAAAAGTGTCAACTTTCACTGCTAATTACTCTGTTACTTATTCAACACCTAAAATGATGAGATCAATATGGGTTCTGTAGGACTGTGAAAACATTGTTCCATTTTCAAAAAAAAAATATGCAACACAAGAAAATAAGGACTCAAATAAAAAAAAATGTTACTAAGGAAGCTTCCATTTGATTTTTATGGGGGGGCTAGGATGAAAAATTTTGTCCTGCATTTTTTTTTTTGCTGTAATCTCTGTCCTGCCTTTTTATTTTTCACTCTGTTTGGTCCTGCTTTTTTTTATTTTTTTTTAGTTTATCCTGACATTTTTTTACCTAAATTGTCGTCCTGACTTTTTTTTTTGGCAATTGTCCCATCCTGCCTGTTTTTTTACTCAAAACTCCTGTCCTGCCTATTTTTTTCAATTTCATCCTAGTCCCCCCCATAAAAATCAAATGGTAGCTCCCTTACTCTATCAAAGTTTTCACATTTGGCCGGATGTCCCAAACTATGCAAACCAATAGCAGAAACTAAATCCAGTATACCTATATACAAAAAATTTGGTTTACAGCAATTTAAGATACAATCAATATCGTTTTTTTTATCAAATGATACGCGTATTAAAAGTCTGAGTTCTCGGTCATTGATAAACGCATTGTCTATAGTTGATCGCAATAAAATGATTTTTTTACTCTTTAGGTTAAAGTTCGCATATTAGTTTACTAGTATGACTTTTATTCTTTATGATATAGATATAAACCGAGAAGTCGAGCAGACTGTTTAATAAATTTGGCCGTTTCATTCGATATTTGATTAATTTGCTAATCATTTTGAACAGGTTGACGACAACCCTTTTTATGGTGTTTACGACATTTCACACATTCACACATCGACAATTCACGAATCGACATGTTACAAGTTAGAAAACATCAATTTACCAAAAAATGAAGAATGTTGAATTAACAAAGATACAAGTTACAAATTGACAATTTACGAATGAAGCATTATGAAATTGAACAGTTACAAGTAACAGCATTATGAATTTCACAGTACTAACAAGTTACAAATAAATAATTTACGAATTAACAATTTAGAAATTACACAGTTACAAGTTACGAATTGACAAGTTACGAATTAAGAATTTTTGACCCCGTTAGCTTTCCATAGTTTATACGTGTATAGAGGGATGAATAATCAATAGAGAGATATATTTGTTTTGACTTGATTTAACGCAAAATATGCTAAATGTACTACTTATGGCAGTAACCTGGTGAAATGAACTATGAATTTTGAAGTAAATTTTGTCTTAATTTTTTTTTAGTACATATAAGAAGATATGGTATGAGTGCAAATGAAACGACTCTATTTCCAAATAGTGTTTGGTTCATACGAAGTTGTCTGTCTCAACTAACTGATATACAAGGGGTATTATCATTAGTATGAGAGAAAAGTTGAATGTTCAAATGAATGGCTGAAAATATTTCTGACGGTTACCGCTTAAACCTTGCAATTTGTCTCAAATATTGAGCTGTATTTTTGTTTTATAATATTATGTTATTATGTTATATTCAAAATACGTTTTAAGAAATTCACCAACAAATGTATTCGATTGAGAAAAAAACCTTTTAGGTGTAATACCATCAAATCATGGTGTCACATCCGGTTGTATACGAAAATAGGGCAAAAAAAATATTCCCTTGAATTTGACAGTTGTAGGTAATTAATCCTACATTTTATTGCAGTAAAACATTTCAGTGTCATAAACATATCACGATATGTCTTGGGTATTTCAAAGCACCATTATTTTTTATATGGGATTTCTATAGAATATTTTGTAATCTTGAGGTTACATGGTGACTAAACCTTGTACACAGATAAAGTAAGAGGAGAAATTTGACTGGTTAACTTCCAGTGATGGTTATTTTCTTATATGCAATGAAATGATATGTGAAATTTTCTTCTATAGTACTGGACAGGATAAAACTTTACTCATGCCAAGTATTTCTTTATTTGAATCAAAGATACATTCTACACATTTTTTTGAAAAGTGCAAATTTAACAAAGACTAATAGGGGGAAATCAATGGTGGTATTACACCTTAATATCACCTAACGGTTTAAATCTGCTTTGGATGCATGGAAGGTTCCTTTCAATTACTTCAATGATATAAAATAATTAACGTAAACTAAGATTTTCCGATTAGTTCCAGGTAGTCAGTTATATCAATAAAAAAATCTTTTTTTTGTAGATCTGAGATTGGTAACAGTCCTAGTGTGTGCCTTGGTCCAGGTATGTGAAGTATTGCCAGTCAGGTACCTTGTCACACTCATGATTCTACTTCGTCAAAATTATCTCCCAATTACGACAGTTCATTTTTACAATAGTAAAATGGAAGCCCTGGTAGGGATGACGCGCTGCTAATTAAGCTCTTGAAACCGATTAATTTATCCACATAGCACTAATACGATCCTTATATGCCAGTTGTATTTTAAAAGACAAATGTATCTACTAGATAATGCGCATCAGTTAATGTACTTGTCTGCATTTAGTCAACTTAAAACTATTGTCTGATCGGTTGACAGTCGGAATTTTCGAAAAAAAATCATTAACATTTAAAAAAAAAAAATTTAATTCAATATTTCGTGGAAGGGCAGACTAAAAACTTTCATTGGTTGAAGACTATAAACCCTAGATATCACACACACACACACAAAATAAAGTGTTTTCGAAGATATGCATTTTCAAGATCCAACTCAAAAGTCTGTCGTCATGTACTTTTAGTTAAAATTTGCTATTCGAACACACCTACTCTGTTTTTGTGATTCATTACAGAGGTATTCACTCGAACCATGAATTGTCGATGTTATCAAGTCAATTAACTTGTAGCCTCTGATATATAAAAATGATAGAATCTGAAGCGAGATGATGTATCCAACAGGGGCGGATGCAGGAATTTTCGAAAGGGGGGGTGCTAACCCAGGGCAAAAGGGGGGGGGGGGGGGTGCAAAGGGGTGCAAAACATATGTCCCGATACAAATGCATTGATCGGCAAAAATAAAGGGGGGGTGCGCACCCCCGGAAACCCACCCCCCCCCCCCCACCCCCCCCCCCTGAATCCGCCACTGTATCCAATACTTTTGCATTTTACGTTTTTAAGACAAAATATTCAACTCAAACACGCCCTATCATAAAAAGGTGCACTCGATTTTCACTTTTCGATGCAATCATTTCCCATATTTTGGGGATTTTTTTCTTGAGTCACATAATGGGAGGGCAGAAACGAAAATTAGGGAACAAATAGATTGATGTGTAACAGTTCTCCGTACGTGGTAATTTTAATACAAAATAAAAATCGGAGGTGATGCATTTTGTAGATCCAACTTAATAGACACCCATGTCGTCGACTTGATATCTAATTGTTCTGCCTTATTATATAATAGATAAATTGAGAACTTATGCAAAAGATGTTTTTATGATAAAATACTTTTTAGTCGAAAACGGTCATTTTTTTTTGTTTCTATAACTTTAAAATTTTGTGTTTCTTTAGTAAACATTACAGTAAGAATTTGTCGCCTTCTCTATAACAAAGAGCTTCAATTCTTTTGTTCTATTTCAAATGGGTTTCCGCTGTCAGTAGTTCTAGATGTATTTAGGGTTGCGGCGCGATGGATATGGTAATAATCCACACAAACTCCAAGACCATTCGTCCTAAAGCTTTCATAGTTGACACATTCTGATGTCATCGGTGGTAAGGCCAACTAAAGTAGTATGTGTGGTTTCAGTTACAAATAAACAATAGAAAGGGAAGGTAGGTATTGATTTCTTTTATTGATTGTTATGCCCCACCTACGATAGTAGAGACCGGGGCATTATGTTTTCTAGTCCCTGCATTCGTTCGTTCGTGCGTCCGTCTGTCCCGCTTCAGGTTAAAGTTTTTGGTCAAGACAGTATTTGATGAAGTTGAAGTCCAATCAACTTGAAACTTAGCACACATGTTCGCTATAATATGATCTTTCGAATTTTAAGGCCAAATTAGATTTTTGACCACATTGCCCAGGTCCACTGAACATTGAAACTAATAGTGCGAGTGGGGCATTCGTGTACTACGGACACATTCTTGTTTTTATGGACCCGCAAAGGCCGCAACGAAGTTGTCGGTGCCATATAGTTTTACCATTGTCCATAATTCCGAAATTCCGCCATTCCGTCATTCGCAACAAACCGTTATACGGAGTATTTTTCTAAACGCCTTCAGATATTGGGCTGATTTTTGTATGTGAGGTAACCATGCATCAAGTTTAAGTTTCGTTCCGCTCCCCTTATTTTTGCTGAAATTACGGGCTGTTGACTTTAATAAATTTTTGGCATGTGAGTTAACCAAGATGAGTTACAGATCAAGTTTAAGTTGTGTTCTGCTAGGCTTTTTTTTCCCAAAATTACGGGTTATGGACTTTGATAAATTGTTGAGTTATACAGACTTTTTTTTCTAAACGCCTTCAGTTATTGGGCTGATTTTTGAAATGTGAGTTACTCATGATGAATTACAGATCAAGTTTAAGTTTTGTTCCGCTCTGTTAATTTTTGCCAAAATTAAGGGTTTACAACTTTTAATATTGTTGAAAATTACAGTTATCATGGTTATACAGACTTTTTTTTATATATGCCTCCACATTTTTCAGATGATTTTTGATATGTGAGACTACCATCATGTTTGTGTCCACATGTATTATTTGAAATTGCAGATTTTTCAACTTTTTGAGAAGGGGCCATTCGTGTCGTTTTGACACATGAAAAGTTACAAATAATCTTTAGGATAGGATATTATTGAAACTAAAAGTAGAGTAAATAACATACCATACCGTCCTTTTATTTTACATTTTGTATGCCTAATACTTCTACTTGGTAAAATATTACCAGTGTGTGTCATTTGAAAATAGATTAATTTCTGTGTCATTTGGGCTCTTGTGAAGAGTTGTCTCATTTGCAATTATACCACATCTTTTTTATATTCTTGAATTAAAATAAACATACATTTTAACACACAGTAATTTCTTTGTAATTTATAATTTGTAGCAAATGTCTGTTGGGTAAAGCTCTTGCTTATAATTTAATATTTTGATAATCAAATCTCTTATTGGGGATATTTTTGCAGTTTCATAAGTAGAATTAAGTTCAGAATCAATGCCAATATGTAAAACACAATTTTGAAATATAAATTATGATGTCCTACAGACTTATGTCCTTGACACCATTTGCGAGTATGTTTCTTGAGAAACGATTATAGTCCGTCGGAAGGGGATGACAAATGGCTGACCCGTGTTAAGAGAGACCCATATCTCTAGCACGTAAAGGACACCCTTGTAGATTTCGAATAGGGCTGGCTAATGCTGCTACAAAACAGCACTCGCACCCGCAAAGTGGAAAGGGATTAATATAAGTTGCAATAACCTGTTTCTCAATCCACTATAAAATAAATTTGTTACAAACTTATGTCATAGGATGATATTTGGTAGATTTAATTTCGTAACTACAATCCCGTCCCCATTTTCGAATGTGACCTTCTGTATTAACGTTGTGCACGATGTTCCTACAACACGACGTTACACTAAAATGCGGCGTCAAAGAGGGGTTTTGACTTTGATTAATTTTTGCAAGTTTTATTCGGTTTTTTATATGTTGTTGGTTGATTCTGGTTATGTTCTTTTTGTGATATCATTTTATCATAAATTACTTCAAGTTGTGGAAATCGATTTAATAATGTTTACCTTTTAAGTTATTTCACCTAAAAATGCAGTGCTTTCTGTCGCAAGTAATGTAGGAAAGGAAAAATTGGACGGAAGTACATGTATACGGTTTCCATAAATAATGTGCAAAACTTTTATCATAGGATGTTTAACTTTCATGTGCATATCATCTGTTATTGCAAAATTCTATATCTTAATTCAACCCTAATACAAATATATCTGACACTCTGCAAGTAAATCGAAACATTTTTAACCCTGATTAATTTGAATAGAATTGTATTTTTCTTGGCACATAATTTGTCGAAATACACCCCTTCAATTCTTGAATCTTGGCTTGAGAATTATTTTCTTATTCAAGCTTAATATGCGGCACCGAGTCCAATGAAATTTGCAAAATAACAGCTTTAACGCCACAAAGAACCGACACATACCGCTGTTCCTGCCAAGTATCCGGAAGATCAGAGAATAAGAAATATGATACATAAGAGTCAAAACAGTTTTTCATAAATGTAACGTTGGACATCCGTTTTTTTCACATAGCTTTGTTATTTTAATCCTCAAATATACTAGATATTACTTAGTATATGATCAAGAGCTATAAAAACATAATTTAAAACATATATTGAATTTGTTTTATAGTGGTTCGTGTTTGCTAACATTTTTATTTTGTTTTGCGGAGGAAATTTCGAAGATTGTGTTACAAATCCTAGGGGTTGTAGGAACAGCGTGCGCAACGTTATTAAGCTTATTACCGGGTTTGAACTAACATGAGTAACACGACGAGTGCCACATGTTGCGCAGGATCTGGTTACCCTAGCGGAACACCTGAGATTACTACCAGTTTTTTGGTAAGGTTCGTGTTGCTCAGTCTATAGTTTTTCTATGGTTGGTGTTGTGTACTTTTGTTTATCTGGCCGTCTATTTCTTTTTAAGTCGGGGCCTCGGTGGTCGAATGGTCTTAGTAGTTACTACTGTAATCACTAGCCAGTCAACACTGAGGTTGTGAGTTCGACCCCGCTTGTGTGGGGTGGCACTCGACTCCAATCTTAATTGCCTAGGAATGTCAGTTTTCCTATCGAAGGTCGGTGGTTTTCTCCGGGCCCTCCGGCTTCCTCTACCAATAAAAATTGGCTGCCACGAAATAGCCTAAATGCGGTGCTTAAAAGTGGCGTTAAAACACCAAAAATCTAAAAATCAAATCTTTTTAAGTCATGTCCTTGTCAGTTTATTGTCCTACTGGTGTCTTTCGCTTCACTTTTATATTACTGTCAATTAATTTTTGAATTCAAAGGGCCAAAATATAGAGCTTACGTTTACCTTCCTTAGTGTGAAGCTAGCCGCTACACTATTTTGTCGTAATACTTATAGATTCTAAGAATGCTATCACACATTTGTATATAACATGTAGTTATCTTTAATTTAGATTGATTATTTAAGAAATGGCTGTAAAAAAATGTTTGTCTGTAAAGAATTAACACCAAACGTGTGGTTCGCCCAGAATTATCCGCTTAATTATGTCTATATGAGCTGATAGACAAAAAAAAAAAAAACACGTTCAGCCAATCAGACGACGTGTTATATCAAAAAAAAAAAGCTAAATATTATCTATGCACATTTTTTTTAATTGCAGGTATGCCATTCCGAAACTCCTGAATTCGAGAGTAAGTATCCTGTTTTCGTCGTACAAAAATTGAAATTGTATTAACAACATTCAATAATTTATCCATTCAGATCTGACGACTTTCACACACTGTGGCTTTACCCGTGGTAGAGTTAAGAATACGAATTAGATGTAGGTTAGTTGATAGGCACGTCTTGTTTTGTCCAGCTGTGCAAATTTCCACTGTCGTATGTGAATAAAATTTTGAAGGGAAAAAAATGTTCTGAAAAAAGCCATAACAAAATGAACTCAATGGGGTAGTGTAAGCTCTGTAACTCGATAGATGTCTGACCACGGTCGGAACAGGAAATTGTTAGTTCTGTAACTCGATAGATGTCTGACCACGGTCGGAACAGGAAATTGTTAGTTCTGTAACTCGATAGATGTCTGACCACGGTCGGAACAGGAAATTGTTAGTTCTGTAACTCGATAGATGTCTGACCACGGTCGGAACAGGAAATTGTTAGTTCTGTAACTCGATAGATGTCTGACCACGGTCGGAACAGGAAATTGTTAGTTCTGTAACTCGATAGATGTCTGACCACGGTCGGAACAGGAAATTGTTAGTCTCATTGCTATTAAATGTCAACTGTTCAGAATAAGACAGTTAGTATATATATATGTTACAAGGAATTTGTGAAATCAGGGAATTGTAAAATCAGGGAATTGTAAAATCCCGCCCCTGGAATAACATTGTGATTTTATCATAAACAGTTTCAGTGATTTTGTATAATCCCTGACAAAATCACTGAAAATATTGCCAAAAGAATATGAACTGATATTAAAACTACAATTCACTTATTTTTGCAAAGTTCGGGTGACATGCATCAGCTGTTACATAATTGTCCTGCTTTTTGACAAACACACCTATTTTGTTCACATCGATTCTTTGCAGAACATCCACCCACATTTAATAAAAAAAAAAAACTTGACCAGTACAAATGGAAGACTGTTTAGGTTTAACTGCTTGTCAAACAGACTAATATGAAATTATCAATTGATACTGCTTATGGACTCGAAAAAACGGGAATTAGTGACTTCAAGCTGGTTACTATCGTATTACCCGGCGTTTTGCATTTGCGCCGATCTGCATTTCATTTGCGCCGATTTTTTCTTTCATTTGCGCCGATTTTTCTTTTCATTTGCGCCGATTTTTTTACAGATAAATAACAGGTAAATTACAGGTGAAATGATATAAGAGGATGTGGTATGAGAGCCAATGAGACACCTCTCCATCATTAAAGACCTCTTCCGTTAGCCAGTTGTACATGTGTTATGAATTGTCAATCATAACATGTATATAACTGTTGTCTCCTGCTTAAAATCAAGAAGTAAAAAACCTAAGATAAAAGAACTTTGTTTATACTAAAATGACGAATTAAAAATATATGTAGCAGCATTTAAATCCATAAAAACGGAATACATTCAAATCATAAATCTGTTCTTGCCGAGTATGTATAGGCAACACATCTAATGTATTCCTTTCATATGATTTCGTCTCTATTTCTTCTATATTTGGCAAAATTGTCGATAACGAAGGTCTCTTTTCTTTGTCTGGCATACGTACTTGTGGGGACATTTCTATAGAGTTTGCATTTTCTCACAAGGAAGCTATTAAACCAAGAGTTCCAAATGGTGAAGTTGAAATAATCCCTTCTTTAATTTTATGGACGCCATCACTAATTGGTTGACCGTTATGGAATGTGTACTTGTACGTTGTCTAAGAATGTATGACATTTGCCATCAGAAGGAGCGTCAGACTGTCAAACGTGAAGCCGAGTCATCGATTTCATTTAGGGAAAGGAACCGTAACCCGAAACATTGGGATAGCCATTTACCAATTGCAATGTCACTTGATTTGTCTGTATACTCTGTGCTCAGCCAATGTAAAAGTATGAACCTTACCTGTAACTTACCTGTAAATCCAATTAAGAAAAATATAAAATCGGCGCAAATGAAAAAATGAAATCGGGCGCAATGAAAGAATGAAAATTTCAAAATCGGCGCAAATGTCATACGCCCGTATTACCCTTACACAATACCATGTTTGAAAAAAGATTAGTTTCTTGTAAATGTCTTCAATACATGAATAAAACCTGATATCGTCATCCGATGAATACGGGTTTTTTACTATTTTTTATAACATTTCCATGATGAAAAACTTCATATCTACATTGAACAAATATATTCTTTTTATTTGATATTGATTTAATTTAAGAATAGAGAAAATATAGAAACGTTTTAACGCTTTATCGCTTTGTGTTTGAATACATACATACAAATCAGAAGTATTTGAGATGTGACCAATATAAGAAATTCAAGTACAAAACAAAATATTTTTACCTAGACTTTTATGTTGTCTTTTTTGTTATAATCATTATTTTGTCATATAAATGTCTTTTAAAGGTTGCAAATTAACAATACAACACTTAGTTGCTATTATATACCAATGTGCATGTCACAATGATAAGCTCTAATGTGCATGTCACAATAATAAGCTCTATTGTGCATGTCACAATAATAAGCTCTAATGTGCATTTCACAATAATAAGCTCTAATGTGGATGTAATATTTGCCACTGGATCATATGCCTAAAGGAAACAATTTCATACTCTCTCCATAGGCAAAAAAATAATACATGTGTTTTCTCTAACCCTTATGCTACCTATCCTAATTTTTAGTGCTCACCATAACACTTTTTATTCCATTTTGGAACAAGCACTGCTAAAGTCAGACTTATTCCCTAGTAGTAACCAGCTAAAAGTGTTTGTAAAATAAAATGATATTGCCTTCCTACCTACCTTATTTTTTACAGCACGTTAGGAGGGGAATTTATTTTTCCAGATTTAAATAAATAGCGATTAGGTGTATTGAATCAATTTTTAAAAGAAAACAGATCATGGTAACATAATTTAATTGTGGCTGAACAACAAGAAATAAAGATAGATCATAATTACTAATACATCAGTGGAAGGAAAGGGAAGAAACGTGTTTAATTTTCATGTTTTATTCATAAGAAAATTCTTAAGCGTGTTTCTTTAATCATGCATCTTATAGAGGAAAGAACTATAATAGAAGCTGTAAGGGCACATGCATTCGCTTGATCGGTATTATAGTAAAGTGTAACACTCGAAGACCTACGTTAGCCCTTTCTCTTAGTAAACTTATTAAAACGGTATTAGCAGCGAACATTTAAATTCAACTTTATCAGGAATAAAAATAATGGGAAGCACAACAGACCGTATCATCACTCAATAACCGAATCCTCTTTAAATATACAGATGCACAAACGAAGCCAAACAACAGCGAATAACTAGCCAGATAGCAGGACTTGTTTTTATGCACAGCATTAAATTCATTTTAAATAATGTATTGTATATACATGTAGCATAGGTGGACCAAGGGGGTTGGAGGGCTCGGACCCCCTATCGTGGGGGAAAATTTGGTTGATAATGTAATTAATCGCTGAAGCATAACTGTAGTGGACCCCATCTTATTGTAGTCAGAGTGTAGGATTAAATATTGTCCGCCATGAAATTATGTCCACCGGACACTATTTCACAGTTAATTGTGTCGACACCTTTTGCAAGTATGGTCTCGAGGAAACGATGATAGTCCGTCGGAAGGGGACGATAAATGGCTGACCCGTGTTAATTAAGAGAGAGTCATATCTCTTTCACGTTAAAGACACCCTTGTAGATTTCGAAAAAGAGCAGGCTAATGCCGCTTCAAGGCAGCACTCGCACCCGCAAAGTGGAAAGGGATTAATATAAGTTGCAAAACTTGTTTCCCAATCCACTCTAAATAAATATGTTGAAACTTAACTAATTGTGTCGACGGAATTACTGTTATTATGAAATTTGTGCGTACGATATTTACACATGAAATGTGCCCACAGATGTGGAAAAAAGTCCTTCAAAGAAAGGAAAATACTTTATAATAAAAAGTGTGTCATTCAAAGAAAAGACAGTATTTCACGAGAAAAATTGGTATATTTTATATTTTTTGTCTACATAGTTGAAACAGATTGTACGCATGGTGAAAACCAGGTCAAAGTGGTATACTATGGTGAAGCCATGGCCGTATATGCTGTCAATACCGAGGGTGAAGAATTTGAATTTGAAGAAGATTTGGGTGAGGGCGTTTCATGGACATTGCTTTTAAAACTAGAAAAAGATTCGGAAACTGATCCTTCTTTTGATGTAAGTTAAACAACGAGCAGAATTAACTTAATTTTGGTTAACTAGGCGAAAATATTTTGAAAACTTAATTTGAATTATATGATATTGTAATGGGTAGGGGTTCGGTAAATAGGTATAGCCAATTTCCGGTGAATAAATTTCATAACAGTGCTATGTTTCTCTGGAAAATTAAAATGAATGGTTCTTTCAATAGCAATTTAAAAACAATTGTATACTAATTTCTTTTTTATTGGTACATGGATTTTCATGAAATTCTTTTCTTCTATAATCAGAAAACACCAGGTATGGAAGTGTACCAAATATTGATCCAGGGAAGGCAAACTATTAAATATATTAAATCAGAAGGAGACGCTGAGGCTATGATACAATGTAGCTATATGACGTATGCGGATGAGATAGAGGGAGGTTCCGATCTGACAGATCAGTAAGTTGAAATAGAGGGAGGTGCCGAATTGACATATCAGTAAGTTAAAATAGAGGGAGGTTCCAAATTGACGGATCAGTCAGTTGAAATACAGGGAGGTTCCGAATTGACGGATCAGTAAGTTGAAATAGAGGGAGGTGACGAATTGACGGATCAGTCAGTTGAAATACAGGGAGGTTCCGAATTGACAGATCAGTAAGTTGAACTAATTTTAAAAGGGAGGTTCCGATTTGACGGATCAGTAAGTTGAACTAGACTGATGTTCCGAATTGAGAGATCAGTCAGTTGAACGAGAGGGAGGTTCCGAATTGACGGACCAGGAAGTTGAAATAGAGGGAGGTGCTGAATTGACGGATCAGTAAGTTGAAATACAGGGAGGTGCCGAATTGACGGAACGGTAAGTTGAAATAGAGGGAGGTTCCACATTGACGGATCAGTAAGTTGAAATAGAGGGAGGTTCCGAATTGACGGATCAGTAAGTTGAAATAGAGGGAGGTTCCGAAATGACGGATCAGTAAGTTGAAATAGAGGAAGGTTCCGAATTGACGGATCAGTAAGTTGAAATAGAGGGAGATGCTGAATTGACGGATCAGTAAGTTGAAATAGAGGGAGATGCTGAATTGACGGATCAGTAAGTTGAAATAGAGGGAGGTTCCGAATCGACAGATCAGTAAGTTTTCACCAATTTAAATTATATAGATATAAGAAGGTGTGGTATGAGTGCTAATTAGACAACTCTCCATCCAAGTCACAATTTGTTAAAAAAAAAAACATTATAGATCAAAGAACGGTCTTCAACACGGAGCCTTATCTCGCATTTAAATTACTGATAAAGGATGTGAAATTTCGCCAAAAGTTGCGGTTTTAAGAGATTGTCCTATTGTCCTTGATATATATTCTAATAGCTGAAAGATTCGATGATGATTTTGTTCCGTGTCAGTATCAATAAGGCAGCAACCATTTGATTTTCGGGGGGGGGGGGGGGGGGGGGGGGGGCAAAGGTTTTTTTTTTGGAAAAAAAAAGTTTGTTTCCAGTTTTTGGAGAAAAAAAATAATTTGTTTTTGATTCTGAGAAAAAAAATTGTTTGTTTAACCCTCAGCTGCCACTATATGTAATGCTAAAATTGAAAGAAAAATATTGTTTTCGACTTGTCGCGAAAAAAATAGATTGTTTTTCAAAAAAAATTGTCCAGAAAAAAAAACATAGCCCCCCCCCCCCCCCCCCCCCCCCCCCTAGAAAATCAAATGGTTGCTGCTTAACGTAAAGGTGAAAGAAATCTGTCTGGCCTTTGAATGTGATGTTATTGTAAACATGTTTGACAATTCGCATATTTTGTTCATTCGAAAGTTGTGTTACGTGATGAGCTGATAGGTTAACCAGGATCAGGTGAGACTCCTGTCCCTATTTTGTTTAATAATTACTGTCAAAGTAATATTCACAGATTTGTCCCAAAGTCTGTATAACGTTCAATGACAAATTAAATGCTTTTGGGGAATTCCAGGACGAGAACATGTTAGCTAGATATGAATTGTACAAGACCGACACTTTAAGCTGGATTGTTAACGTTTCTGTTCTTAAGGGCATACGATACAGTTACAGGGGAGGTAATGACGTTGCTAACGTAAATTGTTATTTTCGCGACGTCAAACTACGATTTATCGGGAAAAGATTCAGTTTTCAACTGCTTTTTATCATTCAAACTTATCTAACTTGAAAACGAGTTCATGGACCCCTCTTTTTAAAATGCCATTTGGTTTGATTGCGCGAGAAGATTATCTGTGCCAATTTTCACGAAAACGTAAATAGTGCAATTTTTTTAATTTTGATAAATGTACAGCAAAAAATGACGTTTTTTTTCTCAATTCATGACCATTTGATAAATATGAGTTATTTCTGAATAAAAAATTCATAAATTTTTAGAATACTTATAAAATACAGAAATTACAAATTATTTAACAAAAAACAATTTGTGTTTATCTTTTAAAACCAAAAAGTTATGTCTTTCTTTCGAAAGGAAAAATACGGCAACAAATCCGAATTTTGAGCAAATATACAAAATTTCGACCTCATTTAACTCAAAAAGTAGAACATGGAGGTATATTTTTTATTACATATTTGATTTAATCAGGCAAAAATTAGCCTATATGTAAATTTTCATCAAACTGTAAATACAGGATCAAAACTGTATCGTATGCCCTTAAGTTATGAAGACCTAGAGGTCACAATATTATGTTGTACAGTAAATAACTGATAAAAAGTACTGACACATAAACTCTTTTGTTTTGATTACCGCCCTCATAGTCCGAGATTACTAGATGACGTCCAACGGTTGTTTTACCAGCCCCCAGCTTGTCTTCCAAAACAGCTGTTGGACGTCAGAGTAATCTCGGACTACATCCCACAATGCATACTAATATTATTTATTTTTTTCTCATTTTTCTCCAGGATACAGAGTCCTGAGATTATCGTCAATAATACTGGAAGCGTAGCCGAGTCTAATTTTACTGTTTCAATTGTAAAAATTAATGAACGACCATTTACCAACAACATTCGTATGGGACGTATTGTGAAATTGAAAGCTACAATGACAGGTCTGTATGTCTGATCAACCATGTTATTGAATAGGTTCTGAATGAGGGGTCCTTCATTTCTGTATTCTTAAAAAAAACAATAGTCTATTTGTTTCTCTATTCTTTATACGGTAGTACTCATTAATGTTTTTTTCTCTATTTTTTTCTCTTTTCTCTAGTCTTTATACGTTAGTATCTTATCAGTATCTGTTCTGTATAAGTTAGAATCTTATTAGAATCAATTCTTTTTACGTTAGTTTCTTATTTGTATCTATTCTTGTTTGTCGCTTTTTTTCTCTATTCTTTTTTGTATGTCTATTTTCTGTAGATTTGGTCCATTATAATCTACTCTGTAAACCCAATCCAGCTAATAGTGAAGTTCAGACCGTTTAATTTGAAGGTAGTTAGTTCTCAAGGTAATAATAAAAAGTAAAAAAAGTTATCATCCAAAACGCATTACCCGCATAATTCAAACACAAAGTCTGAGTTCACACGTAAATCGAATTCGATTAGCATGAACTAATTCGAATTAGTTTGATTCGCATTCGAAACGTCCTAACGTCAATTCTAATTCGAATTGAAATGCGCGTCAAATTCGTTTTACTGTCCAAACCACGTCAACTTTTAATTCATATTAACAAAAACGTATTTCTAATGCGAATTTACTAATTGATTGAAAAATCTGCATTACCTTTAATGCCTTGAGGCCTCTCATGGGGGTGTCCAAGTAATCGCACAATTATTTTTTGCCAAACTCACCATACTTCAATTTGAACATGATCTTTATATTTTAATGTTTTAGGAACTGTAAATGAAACCAAATTTCATGTTACAAACTGCAACGCCTACTCAACAGATTTAAATGCGACATCAGTTGTACTTATTGATGGGTAAGTCTTTTTAATGACATGTATTTCATATCATAAACCGTTAAATGAGGATCCGGATGGGGTTTACACCATTGAAAAAAACGGGCAAAACTGCAGAAAAACAAGAGAAAATAAGTCCCCCCCCCCCCAAAGAAAAAAAATCAAGAATAGACTAAGTATAAAATGCTGCTCAAATATAAAGGAGAGAGAAGAATGAGCAAAAAATTTCAAAAAAGAAGAAAAAAAAAGACTTAAACAAAAAAATAAGGATGCCCTTTCAAGACTTTCTTAAATGCTTGAAACCTTACATTTTTATATATGAAGCACATGCAAAGAAGATGAAAGCAACAAAACGTATTAAAATCATAACTGGAAAAGTATGTAATATCCTATTAAACACATTCTGACTCGTAGAGACTGAAAGAACGTGTCCTGTACGCGAAAAGGGAAAGACTTGTGAACGAATGTAGATGGTTTTTAATAAATAAAAGAAAATATGGTATGGCATAATGCGCTTACAGTCCTTACAAGGATCTGAAAGGCTTTATTTAACTTCCTGTTGTAACAATCGTTCGGGAATACCGGATCCTCAGGGTTTGTCGTCATGATACACACTTTCAAAAATTTGGAGATAGACAATTTTCATTGGTCAGAATAGATAATAGAATCGACACAGAATCTGTACCTTAAGAAAGCAACCATTTTACTTCAAGGTGGTTATGGTTTTTTGTATGTTATATATTTTTTAGTTCTTCGACGATATATTGGCGGCAATCAGATTAGAATATTTTTAGGAGAAAAAACATACCACTCTTTTTTTAGATTAAATGGTAGTTCTCTAATTAACGCGAATAATTCTGTGCCCTCTAGCGGCCCATAGCCTATCGAGGAAGCTAACTCTACTGTAGCAATCGGAGACTAGACAGAGATCGGCGGAATATAACGACTGACATTATTCGGGTTATTCTCTAATCAGGTTTGTAATAATGACTGCTCAGTTGAATTTTAGATGTGGAACAGGACATCCATTTAAGAAAACTCAAGGTTTTACATTACGTGGTTTGTCTGCAATAAGTCCAAGCTTCCAGATGTTTCGAATCAAACGAGCACAAGGAATTTTATTTAAATGCAGCTTCGTCATATGTAACGATGAGTGTCCTGAGGTATGCATTTTTAGTTAGTATAATTAAAGATGTTTTGCGCAGTTCGGCTCTTGTATGTTAAATAATTAGTGGAATCGCTCCTTTTAGGGGACCTGTTGTAAAAATACCTTTCTAACTTTATTTTTTTCTAGTTAACCAAACCAGTTAAGGTTTTTTAATCATCCACATTTCAACTGTCCTCTACGAACAGAAGAATTGTTCCCGTTCTTAATATACAAAAGTGTACCTGAAAACGTATTGCTCTATTGTCCTTTTTTATCCTGAGAGAAACAGTGATATCTATCTTGTTCAAATCTATGTCTATGTGACAAAACACACAATGTAGTAAAATTCCTCTTCCTATATATATTAAGTAACTAATGAAACAGTTTACGCCTACGCTTTTTGCAAGTCGTTCTTGTCAAAACTATGTTTTATACCTTTTTTACGAAAAAAAATACGTACTGAGAATTAAAAAAAGTGCACTGAGATTTAAAAACCCCTAGTAACACACTGAAAAATCGAAATCAGGACACTGGGATTTTAATATTACACGCTGAGATTTTAATATTACACACTGAGATTTGAAAAAAATGACTGAAAAATACACACTGAGAATTTAGAATTACACGCCGAGATTTTAAAAAGACACAGAAATGAAATAAATTGAAAAACACGAAATGCGAATTGTTTATTACACACTGAGATTTCAAAAATACACACGAGATAAATATAGATAATGAGCCAATATAGCCAATGAGGACAGTTTCGGCAAGTATGCACACATGGTTGAAAAATTCTCAATACTTTATATATTTTTGCACGTTATTCTCTATTTACTATATTCTCTATATTCTCTATTTCTATTTTTGCCTTTTCGTCCATTCTTTTCAATTTTGAAAACTCTATCCAGACCCTCATTTCGTTGTAGAATTCCTGTCAAGTCAGCAGTGAACGACGCAAACGTGAGGCTGACGGTGAATTGGAGTTTCCGTTTAGAGGATAAACAATCTGACAATAAAAACTTGCGACATATACATTTCTAATACAAACCAACATCGTAATTCCCAGGACGTCATTGAAGTGCCGGAAAACCAACCGAATGCTCCATACTGGAAAGATAGATGTTGATAAATTATTACCTGTTCTTCTTGAAGACCGTTCCAGGAGCAGTGTAGAAGACGTAAAATTTATACGTGGAGGACTTATAATAAATATATCATCCAGTAAGTTTCAAATTGAAAACATGGGCATAACTTGAGTACATTTTTCTTATAAGTACTTTCTCACATACAGTTACAGTTTTTATACGACTGCAAACTTTTTGCGATTGTATATTGGTTATCACGTCATCGTCGTCGTCGTCCGAAGACGGATGGTTTCCGGATAATAACTTTAGTATAAGTAAATAGAAATCAATTAAATTTTAAACACAATGTTTATAACTACAAAAGGAAGTTTGGGATTGATTTTGGGGATTATGGTTCCTAAGGTTTAAGAATTAGGGGACCCAGAGGGTTTCAAACAAGCATTTGTCTAGTGTCAGAACAGTAAGTTGTGTATAAATATTTCAATTGTTCTGAAATTATACCACAATGTTTAATACCATAAGTAAAAGGTTGAGATATTTTAAGGGTTATGGGGCAACACAGTCTAGGAATAAAGGGCAAAAAAGGGACCAAAAACAAGCATTTTTGTAGTTTCAAGACAATAAACTGGAGTTATCTTTCTTTTGTCCAGAATGGTTGTTGAATCACCTTAAACCAATGCTTTATGAAATATTCTTTAAAAATTGGAGTTATCTTTCTTTGTCCAGAATAGTAGTTGAATCAACTTAAATCAATGCTATATACAATATACAATGCAATATTCACTTTTACCACCAACTAATAAATTAAAACAATCTTTACCATTCAGTGATTACAAGCACTTTTTTTATATTCTAATATTTTATGATGTATTAAATGAGTAGTTATTGTTGCAAACTCCACTAGAAATTTGAATTGAGATCAGTTTTGGAATAAAGGAAAGAGGGAGGAGAAAAAAAAAATTGGGGGGTTTCAATTTTTCTCATTTCAGAAATAAAAGAAAATTTCTTCTAACATTTAATTGAGAGGATTAATATTCAACAGAATAGTGATTTGCCTCAAAGGGCAAAAAAAAATATTTTAAGTTAATTTGACCACATTCATTCTATGTCAGAAACCTCTGATGTGTCAACTATTTAATCACAATCCAAATTCAGAGCTGAATCCAGCTTGAACGTTCTGTCCATACTTGCCCCAACCGTACATGGTTTGACCTCTGTGGTCGTATAAAGCTGCGCCTTGCGGATCATCTGGTTCTCCAATGTTCTAAGTATGGTTCCAAAATTTACATCATGAACTGATATCTAAGATAATTGCTACTAGCGAAAACTGTCTTTATAGACTTAGTAAAAACAAAATCATTTCCACTAGAGATGTTAAAGGGGCACTAGCTACGAGATATATAAAAAAATCTAAAGTTTGATTTTTTTTCTGTTCAATCAGTAATGAATAGTGAAATAGTAAAATAACAATTCGCTTTTTGCAGCCAAAAAGGTTCTATTTTGTTCAAATTACGCTAAGAAACATTGATAATTAGTTATTCACTTGCAAGTGAATGAGTCGACCTCTTTAAATCCGTATTCATGTGAACTTCAATTTAAACCCCTAGCCAGAGGTTGTCAACGCATGCATTGTACGTGTACTGGTTATTTAAAGAACAAGAATGTCTACAATGAAAGTGAAACTACGGTAAATCATTTGATTACTAATTGGATGCACATAAAATCATTCTTATACGGTTAAAAACAATGAGAAACATCTATTTTTATGCCCCCACCTACGATAGTAGAGGGGCATTATGTTTTCTGGTCTGTGCCTCCGTCTGTCTGTGCGTCCGTTCGTCCGTTCGCTTCAGGTTAAAGTTTTGGGTCAAGGTAGTTTTTGAAGAAGTTGAAAGTCTAATAAACTTGAAACTTAGTACACTTGTTCCCCATGATATGATCTTTCTAATTTTAATTCCAAATTAAAGCTTTGACCCCAATTTCACGGTCCACTGAACAATAGAAATTAATAGTGCAACTTTCAGGTTAAAGTTTTTGGTCAAGGTAGTTTTTGATGAAGTTGAAGTCCAATCAACTTCAAAACTTAGTAACACATGTTCCCTATGATATGATCTTTCTAATTTAATTGCCAAATTAGAGTTTTGACCCCAAATTCACGGTCTACTGAACATAGAAAATGATAATGCGAGTGGGGCATCCGTGTACTATGGACACATTCTTGTTAATCTATAAAACAAAATCAAACAGACCTATAAAAATCCAATTGCACGTGTTGGTTTAATCTATTCATATCTTTATTTATGATTACATCGCTTATATGGTCATCTGAGGTCAAATCGATAGTTAATTAGATGGCGTCTGGACTAAAATACACACGAAACGAACCTATGTATTATCTACCCCATGCTCTGTAAACTATTTATTTTAGACTTTTGATAGTTTGGATAAATGTTTTACATTGTTATAAATCAAATATGAGAATTTGAGTCAAATCAGTGACCATGAATTTGACAGCTTGTGCCCCTTTAAGCAATCAACAATCTATCAATCATTTCCACTAGATCCATTTGGCCAACGCTTAACAATTGCATACATTTTGGATTAAAAAAATCACTATGACCAATTTTTTTTTTATAAATGTTATTGAAAATACTATTATGAAAATTACGTGAGTACGTTTTTAAACAATAATGAGCTATTATTGATGATTTCGTGTACATCAAAATTGGTCGCTATAATCATAACCTACTTTACAAGTTTAGAACTGTAATTTGATTCAATTTTGTGAACTTCTTTTTATATGTCTTTTAAGTTTAGATGTTTGTGATACCTTGACATTGCTTATATTACAGAAAATGGTAAATTCAATGGAGATAACTCTTATGTAGGAACTTCTAATGATATCCATGTTGTTGGTGATGAAGATTTTGGCAAACCATTTGGAGAAATGGTCTAAAAATCGAGTTATTGAATCTGTATCTACACAAACAGTAACTCTATCTGATTCTTCTGACAATTCCGTACCTCCAAATGCAGCAGACGAAGAAATCATTGGAATTCCTACTGAATCAAAAATTAAATCAAATAGACCCAGCAATATGAACAAAGACAACTTAGTCCCGAAAAACAGTATAACATCAACAGAAACGAGAACAGTACACCAAGAAGCAAATAACATTGATTCAAAACAGTCTATTGCATTTTCAGATCAAAAAGAGTCATCAGAAACCAAAAACTTTATTATCTGCTAAGGACACGAAAAATGGGAAACCGGCTGATCACAAAACATCTGGCTTGAACGTTTTTTGATATTGACCAAAATTCGGAAAAATCTAAATCGACAGAGATGAAACGCCGCCTGAAGAATTTAAATTCATCAATACAATTTTCCCCAACTGCGCATGCTCTCTCTATTTCAGTTATCATTTCTCTACTAGTGATGTTTGCATAATAAGGCATATTTTTGGAACTGCAGATTAAATAGCAATAGACAGTTCTTACATTTGTTTTATTGTTTAAGCGTTTGTTAAGTTTTGTTAACTAGCGATATAATTTTCAGTAATTTTCTCGGGTGAGGTGATGTACGCTTATTGTATTTGAATAAACAGAACAGCATGGTAAAATAGAAAATACAGATTGTCTTTATGTATTTATTTAATTTTAATTTGACAATTATACACATCATTGATAAAAAGAACAAACGTACAAAACTGACATATATGCAACAACATTCTATCTATTCAAGAAAGAAAAGAAAAGAGAGAGACTCACACTATGAAAACCAAAGGGTAATCGAAAGAAAGTCCAATAAGGACAGACAACACTTTGAACAAAACGAAAAAACGACGGAAAAGACAATAACATTTACCATTACTTAGAATAAAAGATAAGAGCAACATGAACCCCATAAAAAAAACGTGGTGAACTCTGGTTCTCCGGACGGACGCGTAAGCAGATTCTGCTCCACTTATGATACCCTTTGTGAATATGTTCATACAAGTCACAATCCGGTGAAAGTGTCATAATAACAAAGGGCGAATGGTGATTGTAGTTGGTTGATAAAGCTCCAGTCTCTACTCTCGGTATTCCTGACTTGTTCTCTCATTCACAAAACTAACAAGGTGTACTCGAACCTAATGAAAAGGAGAGCTAAATATTGGGAATTACTCTTAAGTCGAGCTTCGGTCTTTATGACATTTTCATTGGCTGGTCATGATACTTCATTTACAGATGTCTTTACTATTAGCTTTTTTTTTATTCAACACTTTTTTTTGTCAAATCTTACTAGTTTTTCTGTGGGTTTTGTGTTGTCATGGCGTTGTAGGTTCATTTTCAACTTATGAGTTTGAATGACCTTATGATATCTTTTTGCCTATCTTTTAAACAAATCTAATTTTTACCGCAATAGTTGTTCCTTTCTAAATCGTACTGTGATCTATAATTGCTTCAAACCGGTTTGCTTCAAATCAACTTTTTTTTCGGACTTAGTTGCATAGTTTGTCCCATTGGCAATCATACAACATCTCCTTATTTTTATATTGTTTTATTGTGTTGTTATTAACTCAATATACCATATCTATATTTAGAATAATCAAACACGTAAAAATTATTTCAAAATGAGAAAATGTTTCCATATTCTTAATTTTCTATTGTTTTCTATCTTAAAATTTGACTTTGCTCAGCCGGGGAAATTATCGCATCATAGAAAATAAGCGAAACTTTCATTTATACTTCCGTTGACATCAATGCTCAGATTTTTAGGCATTGAATCTTTGCGACTTCTTTGGTATATGGTCTGGGCCTGTATAAGGAATAGGAGAAAATGTATTAGTAATCAGTAGAAAGGTTTCAATTGCCGTTCTGATATCACTGTAGATAACCCATCAGCACAGATCCAGAACCAACCAGCAACGAGTCTGGGTCAAAATCATTAACACAAAACATCTCGAGACAACCTAAATCACCGTAATAAAGTTCCTTATAGAACGTTTATTTGCTCGACGACAATATTCAGTTTACAGAAGTATATTGATACCTGACCATCAATATACGAATTCGATTTAATTAAATAAACTTGCACTCGTTACGTCAACAAACGTCTCATCAGTGACGCTCGAATAAAAAGTTGCTCTGTAACTTTTTTATTAGAGCTAAGGTAATACAAGATTTGGTGTAGAAAATCCTAAGCATTGCAAAAATTCAAAGTTCTTGTTTGTGCCTACTATGACTACCATTTTCTTTGTCCATATAGATGCATCATAATATTAAATCATGGCGTTGCAAGTAAAGATTGTAAAATGCATGTGATTGGGAACAACAACAAGATTGGACAATTTCAGTTTGAAACTTATTTATTAATCAACATCAAACAATTACATGTATATATAGTTAACATATATATGTACAATAAAACACTGAATATGAAGCACTCATAGTACATAATAAATGTATGGTAAAAAAATTAACAAAAAAATCTTATGAGCTTTGTAACCCCATAAAAATACTACTTCTTTGCATTGCTCTGTACTTGTTCTTATTTTCAACATAAATGGCCACAAATTAATAAGTTCCAAAATGTTTACATTTACGTGCAAATAAAATAGCAAAAAGCCACTAATGTTACACATATATGAAGTAGTACATTTTCTAAATATGGCATCTTACAATAGACAAACCTACGGAAGCGTATTGGGGGACAATAGAAAAAATAAAAATTGGCAGTAAACTTTTTTTTCAAAGTAGAAATTTTGTCTTTTCAAATCTCGAAATTTTGACTTTAACTTGAAAATTTTGACTTAAACTTGTAATTTTGACTTTCTAAAATCTTGAAATTTCGACTTTTTGAAAAGTCGAAATTTTCACTTATTTTGAGAACTCGAAATTTCGACTTATAAAAAGTCGAAATTTCCACCTTAAACTCGAAATTTCGACTTTTTTAAAACTCGAAAATTCTACTTTTTTAAAACTCGAAATTTCGACTTATTTAAAACTCGAAAGTTCAACTTATTTTAAACTCAAAATTTCGACTTTTTTAAAACTCGAAATTTCGACTTATTTTAAACTCGAAATTTCAACTTTTTTTTTAAATCGAAATTTCAACTTTTTTTTAAATCGAAATTTCGACTTTGATCTCAAAATTTCGACTGTTGAAATCTCGAAATTTTGACTTTTTCTAAGTACTTTTAAAACTTTGATGTTGGTATTTAAACACAGTTATTACAATTTTAGAAGGAGTAGACATGGACGCAAATTCTTAAAGCGTCATCCACACATTTTGGCAATTTATATTCAGAAATTGGTTTTTGTTCTTAAATTAAGATATGGATTAGCATTTAGTATTGAATTCGGAAAGAACATACATGCATGTTGACAGAAAAAAAATGTTTTCCCATATCCATGTTTTAGTTCCCACGACACTGTCATAGGATCGTCAGATCTGAGAACATTTAGCATCGCAGTTTCAAAGGCCTGTTTGGTTTCCCAATAGCAAGTCACTGACTTTGCCTTGTTTAAACAATGGTAAATCAAGAAGCCAAAAATGCCATGCATATTCAGGACGACAAATGAGCTGCTCGGTTTTTCTAGTTTGGGAATTTTGAAATAATGGTTCTTTTTTCTGGAACATTGATTAATATCTAAAAGTTGGCATTCTTATGACACAACTATTAACCCTTGTCTTTATATATTAGACTGTTGAATAAAAGTATGTCGTAATATAGGTGTGTCGGAATAACGGGGTTGTCGTGATACGCATATCTGAAGTCCAGACTTGAAATATGTATTTGAACGTGAAACATATTTTACTTATTCTTCGGCAAAAACAAGATTTTCTATCTAAAATAACCTCTTTAAAATGGTTTAGTTTATCAAAATATGCTTATCAAGTTTATGATGTATATGGCTCTCCGCTTGCTGATATAAATGACTGTGAATGTGGTAATCGCAAACGTATACTAAGGAAAAGCCGAAATTTTGAGTTTAAAAAAATGTCGAAATTTTGAGTTTAAAATAAGTCGAAATTTCGAGTTCTAAAAAAGTCGAAATTTTGAGTTTAAAATAAGTCGAAATTTTGAGTTTAAAATAAGTCGAAATTTCGAGTTCTAAAAAAGTCGAAATTTTATAAAGTCGAAATTTCGAGTATTAAAAAAGTCAAAATTTCAAGTTTAAGTCAAAATTTCG